>NW_020951369.1:1521656-1581757 GCF_900497805.2 Vombatus ursinus
ACAAATATGTATGTGTGCATACATGCACACAATTTATGTGTATATATGTGTACACACATACTATTCATATGCATATACACATATAATACACACACATGTATCAGGCAGATGGCACAGTGGATAAGGCACTGGGTCTGGAGTCAGGAAGACCTGAGTTCAAATACAAATTCAGACACTTACTATGTAGCCCTGAGAGTCACTTAAGCCTGGTTGCCTCAGTTTCCTCAGCTGTAAAATGAGCTGGAGAAGGAAATCACAAACCACTCCAGTATCTTTGCCAAGAAAACTCCAAATGGAGTCATGAAGAGTCAGAAATGACTGAAAGATGACTAAACAACAAAACAAAACAAACGTGTGTGTATGTGTGAGTGTGTAGATATATAAATATCTATATACACACATAAACCTATGTACAGAGCAGGTGCCAATCTGCATTAGTAGACAGTTACCTATTTCAATGAAATCACACGTTAACTCTAAAAAATCACCCTACCTTGATTTCTCCTGGATCTCCCTAGAAGCCAGCTCCTTCTTTACAACCCCCCCATTTTTATTTTAAAAAAGAATCTCATATAAAGTCACAGCAATATTGTAAGATGATCAGCTGAGGATGACTTAGATATTTTCAACAATACAATGATCCAAGACAACTCTGAAGGACTTATGATGAAAAATGCTATCCAATACCAGAGAAAGAACTTATGGTGTCTGAATACAGATTGGAGCATAATTTTTTTTTTTACTTTATTTTTCTCGAGTTTTTTTTTTGTCTATGCTTTCTTTCCAACATGACTATTATGGATATGTTTTGCATGATTGCACATGTATAACTTATTTTGAACCACTTGCATTCTCAATTGGGGGGGGGTGTAGAGACAGAGCAAAGAAGAGAATTTGGAACTCAAAGTTTTATAAATGAATGTTAAAAATGGTTTTACATGTAAATTGGGAAAATAAATTGATTAATTGAAAAAATAAAAAAAAGAATCCCTCTTTCCCCAGCCTCCTATGAAAGATGAGATTTGACCTGAATCTTAAAAGAAGCCAGGAATCAGAGGTCAGGGGACAAGGTATTCTAGACATGGAAGATAACCTGTAAAACTGTATGGAGATTGAAATGGTAGGTTATGTTTGAGCAATTTCAAGTATTCCAGTATAGCTGTATTGCAGAATACATGGAGAGGAATAAGGTATAAAAAAACTGGAAATGCAGAAAGGGTCCAGTTAATGGACAATTTTAAATACTAACAAGAAAACATTATATTTGATCTTGTAGACAATACAGTAGAGATTGCTGAGCAGAAAGGAGACATGATTATATGTATGCTTTAAAACAAACATCTTGGTAGTTGAATGGAAGACAGACTAGAATAAACAGAAATTGAGGCAAAGAGACTAGTTAAAAGGCTATTGTAATCATCCAGCTGAAATATAATGATGGCCTGTACTAGAATTGAGGCTCTGTGCATGGAGAGAAGGATATGTGTATTGAAGATGTAAAGGCTGAAACTACCAGATCTGGAAATAGATTTGATATTTGGTATATATAAGTGAGGAGTCAATAATGACAAATTGTAAGTCTGGGTAATTAGGAGGATGATATTAGACTTGACAGTAGTAGGAAAGCCTGGAGGAGAGGAAGTTTAAAGGTAATGATTATGAGTTTTATTTTAGATATGTTGAATTTGAGATTCCAATGGAACATTAAATATGAGATGTTCAAGAGGCAGTTGATGATGTATGAATGTAGTTCATGTGAAAGACTGGGGATACATATGTATATACTTATACACACGCATATATGTATATATGCATACATATATGTACACACATGTGTGCATATATTAATATATAAACACATGCATATACATATATACACACATATCTATATCTCTCAACAGAATGAGAGTCCACTGAGCCAATTAACTCTTGGAAAGTGGTATTAGAGTGGGATTATAGGCTGATGGTGTCATATAACAGTATTTACAAAGATAGGGTTTTTTTTTTTTAGCATCCTAAAGGCCATTAAGTCTTGATAGAGTAGGGTACAAGCTATGTACCCTGATCTCTGACTTCTCTTCTTCTTCCTCAGATAATTCTCTCTTTAATTTGGGCTCAAAGGAACAATCATTGGCACCAGAGCAGAAACTTCTATTTCAACTACATAGTTCAGCCCATTTTTCACTAGGATTTAGAAATGCCCAGGAGAAACCACTAAAAGAAAGAATACTAGCAGGTCTGAATTAGTGCAAATAATGAACCCAGTGAAGTGGTCCTTTATTTAAATTTTTATCATGTATTTCCATTAGGCTGGACTCAATTACCATATTTATGTATAATAGTAACTTTGAATAGTGTGAATCAGAACAACGTGTCCATTTTGTGACAATTGTTTCTTGCACTAATTCAGACCTAAATGATGCTCATTCTGGTTCTGCTCTTAAACACCCAACTTCCCTTTTCAAGGCTACACAAAAAATGAGCAGACATGCTCTAATTTTCTCTTAGACAATGGGAATCAACTTAGAAATTGTCTCATTCTTTCTTTTTGTGTGTTTGTCATTTCCTTTTCATTTTGAGGTGAGAATTCAGAGTTTGCCAATGCACAAAATCCTTGATTTGGGACATGGCAGATGTTCTCATTTAGGAGCCAATTCCTGCTTTGTAAAATGGTCTTCCTCAACACTGGGCTTCATCACAGTGTTCTGAGGAAGTACGTCTGCTGTCAATGTCTGAACTATGAGCATAAAAGATTTTTCTTCATGTAGCATTTAGAGACTTTCTAGTTCTCTATTGAATGGAATAAACATTTATTAATCACCTACTGTGCATCAGGCCTTTGCATAAACACATAAGACCTGGTTCTCACCCTTCAGAAAGAAGTTTATCACAATGTTTTATAAAATACTCAACTAGACTTTAGAGAATAGCACATTAGCATCTAAAGACATCAGTGGATTTTCTTCTTAGTCACCATCAGGTTTAATTGTCTCGCAGGTGAAATATCATGGCATTAGAGATCTTTATCTTGAATTTGGTCACAGAATACATGCTTTAAACTGAATGTCCTTTCATTTATCATTAAGTACATAGCATGGTGGGATGCTGGACTTTTTTTTTTAATGCTCCATAAGGCTCTTCCACTTGCTAAATTGGTACATTAGCTAGCAAATGGAAGGCAGAACAGATGCTTTCTCATAACTGTCTACATTCCACATCCTCTCCTTCACTTTTCAAATTATGTATGATTTACTCCTGTGTTAAGTCAGTGGGGCAAAGAAATAAAATTTGTGGATTGTTGAGAAAGAAAAGGAAGGAAAAAGAGGGAAGAGAGGTGGAAATTTTGAGATTAGGAATGATATAGAGACAGAGCACAAAATTACAGAGTAGCAGGAAACTGACAGAGTATATTCACAGGGAATTTGCACTAACTTATTGTTGGAACCTGGAGAAGAAAATGGCAAAGTATTCCAGTATCTTTGCCAAGAAAACCCCAAAAGGGGTCACAAAGAGTCAGATATGACTGACAATGGCTAAGCAACAAAAATTATTAGAACCAAGCATACCATTCGGCCATTGTTCAATGTATCTCAAGATTATCTGCTTCCCCACTTTAAAACAAAATAGGAAATACAAAGCATTCTATAATCTATGCTGTAGAGTCAGGCTTTCAAACTGCTTAGTCAAACACTACTGCTCAGGAATTAGCAAATATTAATTTTCTTTACTCCATTGCATTCTGGGATCACAGGAGTTAAAAAAATATGTCTAGTATCACACCCACTGACTATAGGAGGTGGTCTTGAGATTCATCTTCATGATAGTGACAGAATGAATGCTTCTGTTTATTAGCATTTCGTGATTATAAAACTTAGAGGAAATCAAACATAGTTACCGTTCTTAAAAAAAGAAAAAAAAAGGTAGAATTAGAATGGATGGCCTCATGAGGAGTTCAACATGACCAAAGATAATGATGATGATGATGATGATGATGATGTTATCCAGAACATATATAATACTTTATGTAGATTATTTAATTTGACTCTCAAAACAACCCTGTGAGATAGGTGCTATTTTTAATCCCTATTTTACAGTAGAAGATAATTGAATTGCCCACAGTAAAATAACTAATGTGTGTCTAAGGCATGATTTGAACTGAGCCATTCCAAACTCCAAGTCCAGCATTCTAACCATTATACTAGCCTCCAAGTCATTCTTGAATGGTATAAAGTAGGTGAGAAATGATAATTGTTCTCTCTTCAGAATTGATTCATTCGATAGAAAGTTGTATTTGTAGCTTTGTTTATGAACCTTAGTTTCAAAGATAATAGTTACAGTATTTAGGAAGTCTCCATTAACCTTGTCTATTGTCCATCATCTTCTCCAGAAAGAACCGACAGGTCAATGACAAGTACTATAGGCAGCAACAGTAGTAATTGAAATGTGGATTTCAAGAGGCTGGAAAGACAGACTTCATGAAACAGTTTTCTCCAAGACAAACAATTTACCAACAAGTGAAAGAATACTTTTGTGCTCCATCTTCACTAAAGTAATACTCTGATGAGTCTGTTCTAGACTTGACCACAGTTTCTCATAGGCTATTAATAGCAAACAACAACCTCATGTAGTTTCTTCCATGCTGGGGCGGGATTGAGGCTAGGCTGAATGACATACTTGGTCTGCTGTCCAAGCACTAGCCTAGCTATATTCCAAGAGGTTCCTCATCATGATATGAATTTTCCTTACCTTAGCAATTGATGAAAACCATACATTAAGGTCTAGAGTGGTTATTATTTTCATTGGAAAATGAAAACCTTCCCAATGAATATACCAATTCTTAAATCACAGAATAGCAGTGTCCAATTTGGAAGGGATTTTAGAGGCCATTTACTCTGATGAATACCTGAAAAAGTTTGTCCTGTACAAATCATCCAAGAAGCAGTCATTCAAGATTTGTGTAAAGAGTTCCAATAGAGGGGAAACCTATTCCTAAGATAGCCCTTTTTCCTTCTGAATAGCTCAGATTTTGGGGGAGCTTTTCCTTACACTGAGCCAAAATTTAACTCTTTGAAACTACTGAATATTTCTCCTCATTCTAGACCAATGAATAAAAGAAAAAAAATGAATGAATGAAAAAGCGTTTACTAAATGCTTATGTGCTAAGCATTGTGGTCAGGATTGCAAAAATGAACAGAAAAAGAGGGGACAGTCTCTCAAGGAGCTCATACCCTATTTATGGGAGAGAACACATAAAAAGAAAGATCAGCTTCTGGGTGGATAGAAACGTCTAAAATTCCTAAGGGTACAGCAGCAGATGGGGCTACAAAGCCTAGGGGCTATGAGGTAGGACAGATGATAGTGCTGGGGGGGGGGTCTGAAGAAAGCATGGAAGGGTGAATGTAAAGGCCTGGTGGTCCTCCACCTCTGTGGAAGGAATAGAGTTGGTGATTCCCATCTCACCCAAAATGTATCAGCATTCAATTTCAGACTCTGGGCAACCCAAGGCCAGGGAATAAGGTGAAAGGAAGAAAAGAATGGGTTATCCCAGGTAGTTGATGTTGTTCTCACATACCCAGCCAGCTCTGATGAATTCTAGGAAGCCCAGAGTTAGGGGAGGGGATGAGGGGTAAAACAATGGAAGGGAAGGGAATACTGGGTGATCGTGGGTCTTCCCACTACCTAGATATCCTTAACCAAGTAGGAAAAGTCTAATTCCTCTTCAATGTAACAGCCCTATAAATACTTGAATATAGCTGTCATGTCCCCCTAAGTCATTTTGTTCCAGGTTAAATAGTTTCAGTGCCTTTAAACTTATTTTCAGATTAAGGCTCTTCCCTACCCAGTGGCACTTCTCTGTATGCTCTCCAAATAATCAGTTCCCTTCTAGAACATGTTTTCCAGAATTCCAGGAATAGCTCGATATAAATAGAGTATAGTAGAACTATATTACCTGTTTGATACTATACTTTCCTAAATACAGACCATGACTGTGCTAGCGGGTTTTTTTTTGTTTGTTTGTTTTGTTTGTTTGTTTTACTGCAACAATACAGTGCAGGCTCAAAATGAACTTTCAGTTACCTAAAATCCACAAATTCTGTTTAGATAAAGAACAGTATAACTATGCTAGGTGTATAGGTGGGGAAAACAAAAGAAAACATACACACAAACTAGGCAGCACAGCGGACAGTGTAGCTTGCTTTCAGTCAGAAACATTCAAATCTTTCTTCAGATACTTACTAGCTTTGTGATCCTGGACAAGTCACTTAAAATTATTTTTCTCTCAGTAACTTCATTTGTAAAAATGAAGGTCTTTGGATAAACTTCAAGGTCCCTTCAATCTCAAAATCTATGATTGTTTGAGCAAGTCTCCCTTACCTTATACTTGTGAAGTTGATTTTTTCAACTCAAATGTAAGACTTCAAATTTATCCTCATTTAATTATATCTCATTACTAAGTCTAATATTCTAGTTCTGTTATCTTTTATATTCTCACTCTGTTATTCGTTGTTTTTAGCTATCCTTGTTAGTTGTTCATCACCTGAAAATATGAGAAGCATGCCATCTATTCCATTATCCATGTCATTGATAAAAATGTGAAATAGTGTATGTCCCAGCAGGGATCCTGGATCTCTCCACTAGAGATGTGCATCCAAGATGCATCAACCTATTAAGAATCTATCTTTAGGTTTGTCCATTCAGCCAATACTGAATCATCCTGATTGTAATTAAAATATGGTCTAGAATATGTACCAAGACTTTTGGCACCCTTGATGAATGTGCATCTTTGGTCCTTCCCTTCCATTCAGGAACAGTAACAAACACTTCAGCAGAACTATATCTGACAAAACCTCCAGGTATTTCTTGTAGTATGGGGTCATCTAGGCTACATCTCTTCATCTTCTCCACAGAAAGAGCATAAGATACATTTTCAAATCTTGTCCTGAAATATACATAAACTTTAAATAATTTCATTTGATAATAAAGAGGAAAAAAGGAAATATTTAAGGCAGTTTTTTTGTGGTGTCAAAGAATGGAAACTGGGAGGGTGTCCATCATTTGGGGAATGAGAATTTGAAGAAAATGAAGAAAAAAGATAACTTCAAAGGAACTTGGAAAGGATTTGAACTGATGCAAAGTGAAGTAAACAAAACCAGAACAATTTATAACATTAAGGGTATAAAAATTAATCAATTTGAAAAACTTAAGAAATTTGGTTTATTATATGATCAATCACGATCCTAAAAGACTAATGAAGAATGTTGCCTACCTTGTGACAAAGGGATGATAGATTTATTTGCAAAAATAAGAAATGAATTTTTGGATGTGGGCAATGTAGTGGGCAATGGTATGCTTGATCATGTTAACAGACCTCCCTTCTTTCTTTCTTTCTTCTTTCTTTCTTCTTTCTTTCTTTCTTTCTCTCTCTCTCTCTCTCTCTCTCTCTCTCTCTCTTTTTCCTTCCTTCCTTGTCTTTTTAGTGGGTGTGGAGATGGGAGAAAAAAAATAAATGTTTGATAATTGAAAAAAACAACAATTTATCTCTTTTAAGTAGAAGTTAGTTTCACATACTCTTGATGAATCCATGCTAGCTTTTTGTGGTCATTATGTGCTTCTCTAGAGATTTTTCAACCAATTCCTTAAGCATGACTTAGACTTTTCCCAGAAAACAAAGTCAACCTCAATATGTAATTTTATAAATAATATATAACTTGTAGATTCTATCCTCTTTCTTTAACAATTGAAATACTTGTCCTTTTCTAATCTTGTAGCACCTCTCCCTTTTCCCATGACTTTCAAAGATCACTTACAGTAGCTCAGCAATCATATCTGCCAATTATTTCAGTAACTATGAATAAACTTCATTGTGGCCTGGTAATGTGAACTTATCAATGTTAGCTGGTTGCTCTCTCAATCTCTTGCCACTTTTTTCATTTTTTTCATTCTTTTCATTTTTTTCATTTTCTTTTCATTCCTAACATGATTCTTGCATAATTATGTTACATTTTGTATTGATCCTCTATTACTTACTCTTGCTTTTTTCTTCCTTATTTGCTGTGGAAAATACAAAAGAAATATAAGACATGGTCACCTGTCTGGAAAGGCCTAAAGATCTAACCTGAGAAACAAAATTAACTGAGTTGAAACAGTAATAAGGAAAATGTGTGCATATTTTCTGAGCATAGGAGTTTAGAGAAAGGAGATGAGAACATTTTCTGAAGTGGTTATAGAACATTTGTTGAGAAGGGACTTCTTTGCTTTGAAGGATAGCCGGGGGAATAAAGCTCAGAAGGAAGAAGAAGAGGGGCAAAGAAAACATTCTGAGTAATATGGGCAGGGTGGGGTTAGCTATTATATTTGGGAGGGGGCTTGAAAAACAGGCAAGAGATGATGAATGTGACACAAGACAACAGGGAGTCATTGTAATTATAAGAGATTGGAGAGTTGCTAGAATGAGAGATAATGCTTTGGCAGCATCATCGATCTAGAACTGTAAGGGACCTTAGACATCATTGTGTTAGCCTTCCTCATTTTATAGATTCAGATACTGAGGCCTATAATTTTTAAATCCTAGGTCACACAGGAAGTGACAGAGGTGGAATTTGCTCTTAGGTCTAATACCTGTATGTTTCACACTCTAAGGAAAGTGTTCTTTCCAACATAACATGCCATTGTTTTTCATTCCAAATGTACTAATTCTGGTGTACTATCTACTTATAATGCTCATAAATAAAATTTGTCATATATTGAAAAAGAAATTGCTACTATCATTATATTAATTTAAAATGCTGAATGAATGATTACTCATGATTCTATGAAAAATACTTCCCATCTCCTGAAAGAGAGGTTATGGACTCAGGGTACATAAGTAAACACATTTTTGGATCTGTCCAATGTAGGAATTTTTGTTTTTGCTTGAATTTTTATTACAAGAAAATTATTTTTTTCTTTTTTTCCCTCAGTGGAGTAAGGTGGAAGAGAAGATAAATTCTTGTTGATGTAAAAAAAATAAAATTTTACTTAAAATGCATTCTTTTGAATAATGAACCTATTATAGTTTAAAGGGATATTATAGGTCTTTGGTTTCTAGCCATCTTATCCCTCAGATTTAAGTCCTTTTTTTGTACTTGTAAAGTCAGTACCCATTTCCTTCCCTTTGTTCTTTGTTCATTAAACCATTAATTAATTTTTGATCAGGCTGTGTTAAATTTATTAACAAAGCCTGAACCTATCTGGCCTAGTCTTAGAGAAAATCATTACCTCAGTTTTCTCTGATAATTCCTCAAATCACCACCTTTGAATGGCTGACTTATGCCACTGTAGAAAGCAAGACAGTATATACTAACCATCAAAAATGTATAGCAGAGATAATAAGCACTTTAAGAGCTGATAGAATTCTGGAATTTTAAGCCTGGAAGCATTCTTAGAAGGATTCTAGTCCTACCTTTATTTAACAGATGAAAAATGTGAGGTGTAATGAGGTAACATAACTTGATGAAGGTCCTATCACTAGTTAGTGGAAGGACCAGACCCCATTTAGACCAGGGTTCTAACAAGTGATCCATGGAAAGTTGTGTGAATTGATTTTAGGGAATGCATGAACTCAAATGGAAAAAAACCCTTTATTTTTCATAACCTTTAGCTGAAATTTACCATTACCTTCTATTATTAATGTAGGCAACAAAAAAATATTCTGAGGGGAGATCCATAGAGTTTATCAGATTGCCTAAGTGCTCCATGAACCATAAAAGGTTAAGAACTGCCCTAGACTTAGGGAGAGATCACTGTGAATTTGGAATTGTCAGGAAAAAAAAACCTCCATGCCAGGACTTTAGCAAGGTTATGAAGGTAATGGAGGTTATTAAGACTATGATTTATGGAGAATTGGAGGCATAGCTGCATGTGGAGGGAAATGACCTAAACATATTCTCCAAGCAGGGAATAAGAAAGAGGCTAGAGGGGTATAATAAAGTCCCTTTATCTTCTTCCAACATTAAACTTTTGCTGACTCTTAATCGCCCATAACTGTTACAGTTTCATTTCTCCAACATCTAACCCACGCCTCTCTCTGTTCCCCTCCTGACTTTGGAGTATTTCTAGGGCACTGTGCCTCCTTATAAGTTCTGGTTGATGCCAAATGTTGAAAATAGATTATATACTGATGGGTTTTGGCAGCAAAATCATGCAGAAAAAGTGAAGGCAAGATTCATTAACTAGCATAAACTGTTTAATCCAAATTAATTATCTTGGAAGAATACAAAAATGCTATTCAAACTTTGATATGCAGCCACCTTTCACCAGAAACTCAGACTTCCCTGACACTACTATAATCACATGAATATAAATGGAATTTCCCTAAAAATTGTTCTAGATCCAATAATGAAAGAGGCAGCATGAAAGTCAAGGAGAAAGCTTATCATGTTTTTTTCTACTTCCACCTGAAGCACTGGCAAGTTCTTTGTAATTGTGAGAAAAAAAAATCATACTAAAAGTTCCTCTGTGCCTATTCCCTTTGGTAACCTAAAAACTTCACTTTGCTTCACTTTAACCTCCCACATAAATCTATTCTCAATCATTTTTGATGTGCTTATCATTTTTTTTTGCTTTGCACTTAGGTTACAAATGATTAATTTGTATATGTTGGATTATCCAGCTGCATAGTGCCATGATATCTTAAATGAGGTTCCACTATGTACAAAGGTTAAATGTGGTATAGTATTCTGGTTATTCTCTCTGCCTCAAGGTTTCCCCCACACTTATCCACCCTCCACTCAGCTGTCAGTGATATTCCTAAAATGAAATTCTGACTGTGTCACTCCCTTCCCTTATTCAATAAGCTTCTATGACCACTTATTACAGCTAGGGTCAAACACAAAAGCCTTTGTTTGACTTTTTAAAGTCCTTTTTTAACATGACCCCTTCCTACTTTTCTAGTCTCCTAAATTATGTCCTTTTGGAATGCTTTACTATTCAATAACATTGGCATGCTTGCTGTTCCTCACACAGAGTACTTCATCTGACTCTGTGCCTTTTTCACTGGTTGTCTCCCATGTCTGCAATGCTCTCCTCACCTCTGCCTACTGAATTCCTTGGATTCCTTCAAGAACATGATCAAATCTTATCTTTCAAGAGGCCTTTCCTGGTTCTCTCTTCTCATCTCTATTCTTCCATTGCTAGTGCCTCTCTTCTGAGATTATCTTCCATCTACTCTGTATACATTTTATATATACATAGTTTTTACCCATATTGTCTCCATGGCAACAAATACGTTTCTATGGAGATGACAACATTATTTCCAAAAATATGGAAAGAGTTATATTTTAGCCTTTCTTTGTGTACCGAGTATCTAGGAAAAGTCCCAAGACATAGTTAAATGCTTAATCAGTGCTTGTTGACTGACTGACTGTTGTGGTTATTATTGTTATTGTTTGTCCTTTGTTCTTGAAGAAGACCATAATGTCAGGAAGGTGATGTCATGACTTGCAAGTGAATTGGACTTAAGTGAGGCAGGACTGTGCAAAGTCACTAGCTTCACTCTCACCTCCTGAGGCATCTGGGTCCAGTGGCAAGATACAGATCAAGATGCCTGGAAATGCAGTGAAAGGCCTTGGTCTTCTTAAGCTAAGGTCTTTCCCAGGTTTTGGTTTGTCTGAGGCAAAGCCCATTCAGCGATTAAGTCTAGATAAGAAATGGGGAAAAAAATGACCTCTTTTCACTAGTAAAAATAAATCAATCCAGGAGGGGAAGACCCTAAGAGTTTCTGGCCAAAACAGAAACAATTGCTATTTACATTCACTTTGAGCTATCAGAACCCAAACAATGGCCAAGTCCAGGTCCTTAGAAAAATTGGCCCATAAACCCCAAGATATCTTGAGAGGTTCCAGCAATCAAAATATATATTTCTTTGGGCAGAGCTCCCACAGGTAAGGGTATGATTCCTTATGGGAACAGACATAGAAGAGGGAGGGAAGGAAAGCGAGGAGAGGAGGGAGAGAGAAGAGAGAAAGAGAGGAAGGAAAGAAGGGAGATAGGGAGGGATGGAGGGAAGGAAGAAGAAAGGAAGTTAGGAAGAAAGTCAGGAAGGAAGGAAGTCAGGAAGGAAGGAAGACTAGAAGGAAGGAGCTGTGTTGCCAAACTGGAACTGGTCAATTGGGTCCCTAGTGGAGCAGCTACTATTACTCACAGGTTGTTGTTTGTCCTTCATTCTTGAAGAGGATCATGACATTGGGAAGGTCATGTCATGACTTGCAAGTGGATCATATTTTATGATAGAGGAAATCCTACAAAACCATTTCAACCTGCAAATATCTATCCTATAGGCTGATCAATAGTTTCACACTCACCTTCCTATGCTGAAATTCTTAACCTCAGCATTATTTTTTCCTCCAAAGTGGTCACAAAAACCTTACTTCCATGTATACTTAGAGTATACATGCTACAAGTGATAATAATGATGAGTGGACTTCTGCTGGCAAGGAGTAAGAAAGGAAGCCTTTGAAGCCCTCCAAAATTTCCCTCCAAACAACTAGAAAACCACCTCAGAATTGGTCTAGGAGCAGGGAAGCAGTTTACCAGCTTGGTAGGAAAGATCTGTCTCAAGGGGGTGGGACAGGTGCCAGGTCCAAGAGCAGCCACCAGCTTCACAGCAGTGAGGCCCCACTCTCCTGCAACCAGTAAACCCCTAGGCAAGTGAGCAGTCTGGGCAGTCTAGCAAGGCCCCACCCCAGTGACCTCACATCCAGCACAAGCCACCTACAAGGCCTTGACCCCATTGACAGACCTTGATCCTGGGGCTAGCTGCAGAGAGACCCTGTTAAACAGAAACCAGGCCCCATCCCTGGAATAGGTCAGTGGCTAAACCAAATACCCAGGGGAGACCAACAGGGAGGCTCCCCCAGTATGAGCCAGAAGGGAAGCCTACCATCCAGAGTAAGCAAGCAGCTAAGCCCTGAAGCCCAGTGAAAGCTAGCAGTTAAGACCCAGAGCCTCAGCACAAAAAGTTTGGGACAGTGCAAGACCAGAGTCCAACTCTCATGTAAAAACACCAAGTTAAAAAAAAAAACCCATAAAAAATGAGTAAAAAAAAAAGAGGGCTTGACTATAGAAAGTTATTATGGTGATAGGGAGGATCAAGGAATAAACTTAAAAGAGGAAAATAGTTTCAAAATGACTACATGTGAAGACTAAAAAAAAATGTAATTTGGTCTCAGGCACAAAAAGAATTCCTGGAATAGCTTAAAAAGGATTTTTAAAAGTAAATTAGAGAAGGGGGGAGGAGCCAAGATGGCAGAGTGAAAGCAATGACTTGTTTGAGCTCTCCTCCAAACCCCTCCAAATACCTACAAAAAATGGCTCTAAAGAAATTCTAAAGCAGCAGAACTCACAAAAAGACAGAGTGAAACAAATTTCCAGCCCAAGACAACCTGGATGGTTGATCAGAAAGGTATATCACACTAGGCCGGAGAGCAGCACAGTTTGGCATGGGCGTGGAGGCCATGGTGAACCTGGTACAGGCCTCAGAGGGCTGAATCCTGGTCAGCTGTGGTGGTTTGCAGAACTTTCAACCCATAGACCCCGAAGACAACTTAGAAAGTCAGTGGGAAAAGTCTGTTTCTGTGGTGAGAAAGGGAAGCTAGGTCCCAGCTCCAGTTCCCGAGCATGGCCCCAGGTTTGTGGCTGCTTCCTGAGCTTCCAGTCCACAGACTGAGGGGGAATGGACTGAGTGATGAGAGGGGGATTGCAGGGATCTCTCTGCTGGTGCAGGATTCTCTTGCTTTACTCATGCTTGGATCTGGGTCACAGTTCTGGGTGGCAGTCCTGGGGCGAGGAGGAGTACTGGCATGGTGGAGCTAGTAGTGGTGGTGGAAAGGAAATCCTCCTCACAGTTCCAAGACAGAAAAGAGTGCTTGTGATCACTCACAGACCAGAGCACAGGCCAGGAAAGGAGTAAACACCTCGCCCTTGATCATAGCACCTTGGAAGAACTGAAAATTTACAGGCCCTCGAAGTATCTCTGAAAACAGCTGCACAAAACCCCTGAAGCTTGTGACAGTACATTCTCCACACTGGAAACAGACCCCTACCTTAACAATGAGTTTATAACTCAAGTAATTGGCTTGGATCATGAGCAAGCAGCGCAAAAAGAGTCAGACAGTATTATCTTACTTTGGTGACAAAGAAGATCAAAACATACAACCAGGAGACAACGAAGCCAAAGCTCCTACATCCAAAGCCTGCAAGAAAAATATGAATGGGTCCCAGGTCATGGAAAAGCTCAAAAAGGATTTTGAGAAGCAAGTAAGAGGAGTAAATGGAAAACTGAGAGTGATGCTAAAGGGGACCCAAAAAATACTGAAGAAAATAACACCATAAAAAATAGCTTAACCCAAATGGCAAAAGAGGTCCAAAAAGCCAATGAGGAGAAGAGTGTCCTAAAAAGCAGAATTGGCCAAATGGAAAAGGAAGTCCAAAATCTCACTGAAGGAAATAATTCCTTAAAAATTAGAATGGAACAATTGAAAGCTAGTGACTTTATGAGAAATCAAGACACTGTAAAACAAATCCAAAAGAATGAAAAAATAGAAGAGAATGTGAAATATCTCATTGGAAGAACAACTGACCTGAAAAATAGGTCCAGGAAAGATAATTTAAAAATTATTGGACTATCTGAAAGCCATGATCAAAAAAAGAGCTTAGACATCATCTTTCAAGAAATTATCAAGGAAAACTACCCTGATATTCTAGAACCAGAGGGCAAAATAGAAATGGAAAGAATACACTGATCTCCTCCTGAAAGAGATCCCCAAAGGGAAACTCCTAGGAATATTGTAGCCAAATTCCAGAGTTCCCAGGTCAAGGAGAAAATATTGGAAGCAGCCAGAAAGAAATAATTCAAGTATTGTGGAAACATAATCAGGATAACACAAGATTTAGCAGCTTCTACATTAAGGATTACAACAAGAATCACCTATCCAGCAAAACTGAGTATAATTCTTTAGGGGGAAAAAATGGTCATTCAGTGAAATATAGGACTTTCAAGCATTCTTGATGAAAAGACCAGAGTTGAATAGAAAATTTGACTTTCAAATATAAGACTCAAGTGAAACATGAAGAGGTAAACAGGAAAGAGAAATCATAAGAGACTTATTAAGGTTGAACTGTTTACATTCCTGCATGGAAAGATGATATTTGTAACTCATGAGTCCTTTGTCAGTATTAGGGTAGTTAGAGGGTAAAAATTGTATGTATGTATAGATAGATAGATAGATAGATAGATAGATAGATAGAGCACATGGGGTGAGTTAAAGATGAAGGGGAGATATCTGGAGAATAAAATTAAGTGGTGAGAGAGGATTATACCGGGAGAAGGAGAAAGGGAGAGGTAGAATGGGGTAAATTATCTCACAAAAAAAAAACACAAAAGAAAGGCTCTTACAGTGGAGGGAAATGGGGGAAGGTGAGAGGGAATGAGTGAATCTTATTCTCATAAGATTTGGCTTAAAGAGGGAATAACATACACATTCAATTGGATATGGAAATCTATCTTACCCTACAGAAAATAGGGGAGGAAGGGGACAAGAGAGCAGGAGGATGATAGAGGAGAGGTCAGATTAGGGGAGGGGCTAATCAGAAGCAAACAGTTCTAGAGAAGGACAGGGTCAAAAGAGAATAGAATAAATTGGGGGCAGGATAAGATGAAGGGAATATACTTGGTTTTTCACAACATGACTACTATGAAAGTATTTTGCATAACTGCACATGCATAACTTGTATTGAGTTGCTTGCCTTTTCAATGAGGGTGGGTGGGAGGGAGGAAGGGAGAAAATTTGGAACCCAAAGTTTTAAAAACACATGTTTAAAAAAATGTTTTCACATGCAACTGGGATATAAGAAATATAGGAAATGGGGAACAGAAATCTGTCCTGCCCTACAGGAAAATAGAAGGGAAAGGGGATAAAAGAAGTTGGGGGGAGAGACAGAAGTGAGGGCAGACTAGGGGAAGGGGTAAGCAGAATGCATGTCATCTTGGGGTGGAGGTAGGGGTGAGATGGGGTGAAAATTTGGAACTCAAAATATTGTGGAAGTGAATGTTGAAAACTAAACATAAATAAATTTTTAAAAAATTTAAAAAATGTAAATTAGAGAAGTAGAAGAAGAATTGAGAAAAGAAATGAGAGTAATGTAAGAAAATCATGAAAAAAGAGTAAATGGCATGGGAAAAGATATATACAAATTTGCCAAGGAAAATAACTCACACACCCCCAAAATAGAATTGGCCAAATGGAAAAGGAAGTACAAAAAGCTTACTGAAGAAAATAATTCCTTAAAAATTAGAAGTGAGCAAGTGTAAACTAACGACTATATGAGATATCAAGATACGATAAAACAAAATTAAAAAATTAAAAAAAATAGAAGAAAATATGAAATATCTCATTGGAAAAACTACTGATTACAAAATTGATCCAGGAGCGATAATGTAAGAATTATTGGACTACCTGAAAGCCATGATTCAAAAACAAAAAAATGAAACAAAAATTGGACATCTTTCAGAAAATTATCAAAGAAAACTGCCCTGATATATTAGAAACAGATGGCAAAATAGAAATTGAAAGAATCCACTGATCACTTCCTGAATGTCAAAATGAAAACTCCTAGGAACATCGTAGCTAAATTCCAGAGCTCACAGCTCAAGAAGACAGTATTACAAGCAGAAAAAAAAAGAAACAATTCAAATACCATGCAGCTACAGTCAGGATTACACAAGATTTGGCAGCTTCCACATTGAAGAACCACAGGGCTTAGAATATGATACACCAGAAGGCAAAAGAGTTAGGATTCCCACCAAGAATCACCTACTCAGTAAAATTGAATATAATCTCCTTTCTCTCCTTGATTCTTTTGGAGAAAGATGGTGAATGTCTGCTACCACTCTCACCATGTCAAGGTCAGAGTCCCCAAAAAATGATGGTTATGGAGGAGATAGTCCTGGTTACTGTGGAATAAACAGAGGCTATGGAAGAGGTTATGGAATCCAGGGCAGTGGCTATGGCAGGAGTGGCATCTATGACAGCTGTAACAATGGAGGAGGCAGAGGCGACTTTGGAGGTGGTGGAAGCCACAATGATTTTGGCAACTATAACAATAAGTCTTCAAACCTTGACTCCATTAATTAGAGGAAACTTTGGAGGCAGCAGCACAGCCCTTTATGGTGTTGGTCAATATTTTGCCACACACCGCAACCAAGGTGGCTATGGTGATTCCAGTAGTAACAGTAGTTATGGCAGTGGCCTGAAGATTTTAATTACTATTAGGAAACAAAGCTTAACAGGAGAGGAAAGCCAGAGAAGTGACAGGGAAGCTACAGGTTACAACAGAATTGTGAACTCAGACAAGCACAGTGGTGGCAGGGACTAGCTGTGACAAGAAGACATGTTTTGGACATTATTTTTTGGGTGTGTGTAGGGGTTAAAATACACCAGGACTGTATTTGTGACTAATTGTGTAATAGGTTATTTTAGTTTCTGTTCTGTGGGAAATGTAAAGCATTTCAATAAAGGTTTTTAATGTAGATTTTTTTTAATGTACCCATGCTGTTGATTGCTAAATGTAATAGTCTGATCATGATGCTGAATAAATGTCTTTTTTAAAAAATAATTAATTTACTTATTTTTAGTTTTCAATATTCACTTTCATAAGATTTTGAGTTTTAAATTTTCTTCCCCTCCTTCCCCCCTCTCCCCAAGATGGCATGCAATCTGATATAGGCTCTACTTATACAGGAATATTAAACATATTTTCCCATTAGTTGTGATACAAAGAAGAATTAGAACCAATGGGAGGAACCACAAGAAATAAAAAACAAAACAAAACAACAAAAGAAAGGGAGAGCAAATAGTATGCTTTCATTTGCATTCAAACTTCAAAGATCTTTCTCTGGATGTGGATAGCATTTTCCATCTTGAGTCTTTTTGGAGTTGTCTAAAATCCTTGCATTGATGAGAAGAGCTAAGTCTATCAAAGTCAGTCATCACACAATGTAGCTGTTACTGTGTACAATGTTCTTTTCTGCTCATTTCAGTCAGCATCAGTTCCTATAATTCTTTTCAGGTTTTTAAACAACACATTGTAGGATTATGTTTCTTAATACACTCTGCTATCTGCTTCCATTTTGTGAGAGAGTTCATCCCATTCACATTCACAGTTATGATTACTATCTGTGTCTTTTTCTCCATCCTATTTTCCCCCATTTATAATTTTCTCTTTCCTTTCTCTCCTCACTAGAGTTTTGCTTCCCTCAGTCTGCCCTTCCTTCTATCACCCCTCTCCCTTTTCTTCCCTTTACCATTTCTACTTCTTCCCTCCCTTCTATCCACACCCTCCCTTTTCTTTCACCTTTCCCCTTCTACTTCCTGTAGGGTAAGTTAGATTTCTATACCTAACTGATTATGTTATTCCCTCCTTGAGCTAAATCTGATGAGAGTAAGGTTCTAACAATGCTCATCTCTCTGCCTTCTTTCCCTCTTCTGTAATAGGTTTTTGTGCCTTTTCTGGTGATATAATTTACCCTTGTCTGCCTCCTCTTTTCCTCTTCTCCCAGAAAAATCCCTCTTCAACACTTAATTAGATTTTTTTATCATCACATCAACATCAATTTATATACCCATGCCCTCTGTCTGTGTATACCTATTTTATATGTAATAATGATACAGTTTTCAAGAGTTACAAGTATCATCTTCTCTTGTAGAGATATAAACAGTTTGCCCTTATTAATAACATGTTGTTGTTGTTTTTCTTTCCTCTTTACCTTTTTATTCTTCTCTTGAGTCTTGTATTTGAATATCAAATTTTCCATTGAGCTCTGGTCTTTTTCATCAGGAAAATAAGGAAGTCTCCTATTTCATTGAATATCCATCACTCCCCCAAAAGATTATGCTCAGTTTCTCTGGGTAGTTAATCCTTGCTTGTAATCCAAGCTCCTTTGCATTATGGAATTTCATATTCCCTGCCCTCTGAGCTTTTAATGTAGAAGCTACAAGGTCCTGCATAATCCTGACTGTGGTTCCATGATATTTAAATTGTTTCTTTATAGCTGCTTATAGTATTTTCTCTTTGACTTTGTAATTTTGGAATTTGGCTACAATATTCCTTGACATTTTAAATTTGGGAGCTCTTTCAGGAGGTGATAAGTAGATTCTTTTGATGACTATTTTACCTTCTGGTTATATGATGTTAGGACAGTTTTCCTTGATAACTTCCTGAAAGATGCTGTCCAGGCTCTTTTTTTCATCATGGCTTTCAGGTAGACTAATATTTTTAAGTTGTCTCTCCTGGATCTATTTTCCAAGTCAGTTGTTTTACAATGAGGTATTTTACATTTTCTATTTTTTCATTCTTTTGTTTCTGTTTGACTGATACTTGATATCTCATAGAGAGCATTATAAAATTTAAGATAGATAATTTTGATTACACAAAATTAAAAAAGATTTTGCATAAACAAAACCAATACAATCAAGATTATAAGGAAAGCAGAAAACTAGGGAAAATTAGTAATAACTATCTCTGATAAAGGCCTCATTTCTCAAATATATAGAGAACTGAGTCAAATTTATAAAAAAAATACAAGTCATTCTCCAACTGCTAAATGGTCAAAGGATATGAACAGGCAGTTTTCAGTCAAAGAAATCAAAGCTATCTATAGTCATATGGAAAAAATGTTCTAAATCATTCTTGATCAGAGAAATGCAAATTAAAAAAACCCTGAAGTACCACCTCACACCTGTCAGAACATCTAATATGATAAAAAAGGAAAATGTCAAATGTTGGAGGGTATATGGAAAAAAGTGGGGCACTAATGCCCCAGTTGTGAACTGATCCAACCATTCTGGATGGCAATTTGGAACTATGCTCAAAAGGCTATAAAACTATGCATACCCTTTGATTCAGAAATAACACTGGTAGGTCTATATTCCAAAGACTTCCAAAAAAATGGAAAAGGACCTATTTGTACAAAAATATTTATAGCAGCTTTTTTTGTGGTGGTTAAGAATTTGGAAATCAAAGGGATGCCCATCAACTGGGGAATCCCTAAATAGTTGTGATATAAGATTGTAATGAAATATTATTATGCTCTAAGAAATGATAAGATGATTTCAGAAAAACTTGGAAATACTTGCATGAACTGATTCATAGTGAAGTGAACAGAACTAGGAGAACATTGTACATAATAACATCAATATTTTTTGATGAAAAACTGAATGACTTGGTCTTTCTCAGCAATGCACTGATCCAACACAATCCCAAAGGTCTAATGATGAAGTGTATTATCTGTCTCAAGATTAAGAACTGATATTTATTGGATAGAGACTGAAATATGCTGTTTTTTTTACCATCTTTCTTTATTTTTTCTTTTGTTCGAGTCTTTTGTACAAAATAATAAATATGGAAATGTTTTACATAATTGCATATGTATAACCAACATTTACTGTCTCAGGAAGGGGGAGGGGAGGAAGGGAGGGAAGGATAGAATTTGGAACTCAAAACTGTAAATAAAAATGTTAAATAACAAATACCAATGATTATCATATACATCTATATTATCATCTTAGCCATTCATTCAAATTTATTTAAGTGCCTACTCTGTACAGAGGTCTGTGATAGATTTCGGAGGGTGGTAAATACAAAATTTAGCTAAAATCCAGTGTGTTTTCTCATAGAGCTTTCCATCTAGTAGAGAGGATGACATACACATATACAAAATACAACATACTAGATTGTGAACACATTAAAGAACTGTAAGACATATCTATAACTCTGAAAATCCTCCCTTTCATTCAAGGTCCAGATCAGATGCCATTTCCACTATGCCATTTCCTCTGATTCCTGGTCTCTAAGTGATTTCTTCATTCTTGAATCTTTCATGCCAATCTTTCATGCCAATTTGAACCTCTCATGTGTATAAACACATGTATATATGTATACATATATAATACATATATATATATGTGTGTGTGCATATGGATGGTATTATAATTTTCATTATGTTTTTGCCTCTTCTCTTATCACTAGATTATAAGCTTCTCAACGTAAGGAAAAATATCCTATTTCATTTTTTTTATTCCAGCCACCTAGTATAAGTACCTTGTACAGAGTAGGGTATTAATAAATATTTGCTTAATTGAATTAAGTGCATCATCAATTTAGAACAAGAATTGAACTTCAAGGTCACAAGGTTCTCTGATATTTTGAATAAAAGTGAATTACCTTTTCCAAGGTCACACAGAACAATCAATAAATTGAAAGACCAGGTCTTGAACATGGGTATAATAGCAATGTGCTATATCTATATTGCACTGATCAGAGAGGAAAGGTACCTGCATAATAAGAGAGCCAAACTGGAAGATAAGTCAAAGGAAAAAGACAAAAAAAAAGCAACCTTTAACCACTTCACATTTTTTTCCTAGAACTTCTCAGGTCTATTATTTCTAAACCTTCAAATATGTCTTTAATCTGATGAAGTCTAATCTCAGACCAAGTATATCAAAATTATAGTAAGAACTTTTTCTGAAAGGCCATTTCATCATAAATGAGATGGCTAGGTAGTGCAGTGGCTAGAATAATGAACCAGGAGTCAGGAAAACCTGAGTTCAAATCCATCCTTAGGAATCCTTAACTGTGTGACTGTGGTCAGCTGACTTAATCTTTGTCTGCCTCTTTCTTCATTTGTTAAAAGAGCATAATAGCATCCACCTCCTAGGTTTGTTGTGAGAATAAAGTGAGATATTTTTAAAGTGCTTTGTAAACCTTTAAACACTATTCAAATACTAGTTGTGGTAGTTGTTGTTAACCATATAGCCCTTACCAGAAAACATGAACACTGTATCAAGCCCTGAGAAGTGGGCATCAGAAACCTATCGGTGGACCACTTAAGATATATACTCTCCCCCAGGTATCTATATATTTGTGTGTGTGTGTGTGTGTGTGTGTGTGAAATTTCTAAGTGGAAAAACTAGACAATACAGCATCAGTTTTTCCTTGCTCCAAATCTCATCTGAGTGATATATAACTTTGTGTATAATACGCAACTCTTAAAACATTAAAGCTAATAAGCCATACATACTAAGGTACTGGCATTGATTAAAAGAAAACAAAAACAAACCCTTGGTATTTCTTAAATATTCCTTCTCCTCATACTTCAGCAACAGTACAATAGAGAGATTCAAATATGTGCCAAATCAGTGAGTGCTAAACTAGCAGGCAATTCTAATTTGTCATTATCTCTGGCCATGGTGCTGAATGCTCCTTTGATAACTTTTTTTTTTGCCAAAAGTTGGTATTTTCCTGATACTTATTGGCAAGCAAAGTACCTGCTTTCCCTGAAAAAGCATACACATCTCTCTCTATCTCTGTATCTGTGTCTGTCTCTGTCTCACTCTGTCTCTGTCATATAACTGTTTTTCATATTTAAATGTTTCCCTTATTCTGTGTATGTGTGTTGATTCCAAAAACACAGAATGTGAACAAAGGTTTGTTCTTCCTATTGCTACAGAATTTGACACCTCTAGGCCATTTAGCTCCACAGGCTTTGAACAAACTAAAGCCTTCCCTTTCTTACTTCATACAGATTCTCTTGAGGAAAAATATCCCACTGAAATGATACTAACTTGGGAGATGGGATTTGCTTATGGAGATCTTGCCCCTGAGCCACTTCCTTTAGCATTCACAAAACTGCTACTAGTTTCTATACAGCATCTGTTGTTCAGAAATTATCTCTTCCAAAAGATAGAATGGTCTTTCATGGTGATTTGTTCCCCACTCAAAGAGGAGGTTAGTGACTTCCATTTCTTCCATCAAAGATGGCAGAATTGGTAGGTCCCACCTGCTGGGATGTTCTTACTGGAAGAGATCCAGGCTCATTATACAGGTTGGCAGCATGCATGGGAACAAGCCAATTTCAACTGGCATTATTTTAAGACAACATGCTAGTTATAGAGCATCTGGATGAGCCAAGCATTTTTGAGGCTTTATTGAAACAGCCCAATTCCAGGTCATGACATCAGATATTTTAAGTAAAAGAAATTCAGTCTAATTACACTTTGAACAAATGGGAAGAAAAATTGTATTACTAGAATTCTATAAATAGATCTTTGGGATTTGTTTTGTACTTAATGATTTTGTAACAATGTGAATGTTATTTCAATAATATAATATCCATCACACATAAACTCTTTTCTTGTTGATTTTAGCTAGATACACGTGCTGGAGGAAACTCTCTTCTATAGATAATATTCATCTATTCTGGAAACTCCTGATTCAATGTTTTTGTTTAGGGATCAGTCAGTATCTCTCTACATTCCACTCATAAAATGATTGTGAGAATTGCTAGACCAGTCTTCAAAAAGAACCACTTCCTTTAATAGCAACTAACTTTTGTCAACAAGCAGTGAATTGCAATGGAATGAATACTGTACCATGAGCCACATGACCATGGTTATGCCAACTTTAGACAAACAATTTCTACTTCCCTGGGCTTCAACTTTCTCATGTTTAAAATGATACTGTATGATCCAAGACAGTTCTGTAGGACTTATGATGAAAGGTGCTGTCCATCTCCAGAGAAAGAACTGGTAGAGCCTGAATGAAGATCAAAGATACTTTTTCTTTACTGTCTTTATTTTTCTTGTCTGTGTTTTCTTTCACAAAATTACTTATATGGAAATGTGTCTCACATGACTACACGTGCATAATCTATGTCAAATTGTTTGCCTTCTAAATGGGGCAGGTAGGAAAGGGAGGGAGAAAATGTGGAACTCAATATTTGAAAAAAATGTTTAAATTGTTTTGACATGTAATTTGGAAAAAAATAAAATATTAAATAAGAAAAAATGTCATTGTTAGCCTAGATCAAGGGTGGGGAACCTGTGGCCTTGAGGCCAAGGTAGCCCTCTAGATACTCAAGCATGGCCCTCTGACTGAATCCAAACTTTACATGTGGCCTCTAGGTCACAGGTACCTTGGCTATATAATTTCCAAGGTTCCTTCCAGACCCAGAAACCTATAAGTCTCTGATTTTACATGATGATCACAGAAATTTGACATTGATTTAATTAAAATTTATTTAAGTTCAGATTACCACAACAATTGTACTTTTACTCCTTATTATCATCTCATAGTAAAACTATTCTTCAAACGGGAAGTATTCCTACAAAGAGTAATATGCCATTAAAAACAATACGGGGAAAATATTCACTGAATCCTCCACTAAGCCTTTAAGGTTTTTTCAGAATATATCTGCATTGAGTCTGTACATTGTATTATGATTATACATCTCAATGAGCTGGTACTGAAACACAAGATGGGGTGTGCTGGAGCCAGCTGGAACTCACTTATGAAAGTCAATTTTAAAATTTTCAATATTTACATCTTGGAAATTGTCAAATGCTATAACCAGGGCTTGACACATTCTTTCCTTGATTTTCCAGGATAGACTAAAGAAAGTGATGGAGAAAGTATTAATAATGCAGATTGGACTTTAAAGTGTGTTACACAGACATTCCCCCCCACCCCGTGAAGCTAGCTGTTAAACATTTACCAGCATACTCCTGGGTATGAAGAGAATATGATCACATTTGTGCTATGGTATTAGATAATTTGGAGGATAATTGGAGAAAGAATTGGCAAACCATTCTAGTATCTTTGCCAATCCAAAAAAAAAAAAAAAAGAGGAGAGGTCATGAAAAATCAGACATGATTGAAAAAATGACTAAACAACAACTTAGATAATTATCTTCTGGGTGGGGGAAGAGATATGTTTTCCACTTATTCTAGAGAGAATCTAGCACAACATACTACATAGACATATGCTTGGCAAATTATTTAGAGGAATAATAAGACCTTAGATCTTAGAGAGGCACAACTGTGAAGTAAATGAAGAATTGGCTTTAAGTTCAGGAAGACCTGACTTCAAGTCTTGGCTCTGATATTTCCTAGCTAAGTGTCCCCAGACAAGTCATGCCAGCTCTCCATGCCCCAAGGAATCTCTATAAGAGAAGCTGCTAATACTCATTGATAGAAGAAACTTCTCACCAGGAGCTCCCTGCACTGATGATAATAGATCAGTATAAAAAATAAACATGATCTGCAATCAACTCTGCTTGAAGATGACTTCCATTTTGTGTAACTTAGGTATTTATTATATGTATATACCACCAAGCACAATTACAGGGTTTCTTAGAACATGTAAAAATATGACCAAACTTTCTGTTTGATATGAATGCTTTCTTTTCCCCCTAAAAAGTGGGAACTCCAATCTAACTGTCATTAAGCAGAGAGAGAGAGAGAGAGAGAGAAGGACTGATAGAAGGGAAGCATCAGGAACAATTTTTTTTTTTTACATTTAAGGTCACCCACAATCTGACACTAGTTTCCAATCTGGTCTCCTTTTATTTCCCTGCAGACTCTCTGTTCTATTTGGACTGATGTACTTACTATTTTTTTTCCTTTTCATTAATTTATTTTTAGTTTACAACATTCACTTCCATAAGATTTTGATTTTTAAATTTTCTTTCCTTCCCTCCACACTTCCCTCCCATTCCCTCCCCAAGACCATGTGCAATCTGATATAGACTCTACATATACATTCCTATTAAACATATTTTCACATTAGTCATGTTGTAAAGAAGAATTAGAACCAATAGGAGAACCACAAGAAAAAAGAAACAAAAGAAAACAGAAGAGGAAAAAAAGAGCAAATAGTATGCTTTGATTTGCATTCCAATTCCATAGGTCTTTCTCTGGATGTGGATAGCATTTTCTTTTTTTTTTCTTTTTTTTTTTTAATTTTTAACATATGTTTTTAAAACTTTGGGTTACAAATTTTCTCCCTTCCTCCCTCCCCATCCACCCTCATTGAAAAGGCAAGCATCTTGATACAGGTTATAGACGTGTAGTCATGCAAAACACTTTTGTAGTAGTCCTGTTGTGAAAAACTAAGTATATTTCCCTTCATCCTATCCTACCCCCCCCCATTTATTCTATTCTCTCTTTTGACCCTGTCCCTCCTCGGAAGTGTTTGCTTTGATTATCCCCTCCCTCAATCTGCCCTCCCCTCTATCAACCCCCTGCTGTCTTATCCCCTTCCCCCCTTATTTTCCTGTAGACTCAGATAGATTTCCATAGCCCATTGTGTATGTTATTCCCTCCTTAAGCCAAATCCTACGAGAATAAGATTCACTCATTCCCTCTCACCTTCCCCCATTTCCCCTCCACTGTAAAAGCCTTTTCTTGTTTGTTTCATGTGATATATTTTACCTCATTCTACCTCTTTCTTTCTCCTTCTCCCAGTATAATCTTCTCCCACCCCTTAATTTTATTTTCCAGATATCACCCCTTCATCTTCAACTCACCCTGTGTCCTCTATCTATCTATCTATCTATCTATCTATCTATACAAACATAATTTTCCCCTCCCACTACCCTAATACTGACAAAGAAACTCATGAGTTACAAATATCATCTTTCCCTGCAGGAATGTAAACAGTTCAACCTAAATAAGTCTCTTATGATTTCTCTTTCCTGTTAACCTCTTCATGTTTCACTTGAGCCTTGTATTTGAAAGTCATATTTTCTATTCAATTCTGGTCTTTTCATCAAGAATACTTGAAAGTCCTCCATTTCACTGAATGACCATTTTTTACTTTGAAGGATTATACTCAGTTTTGCTGGGTAGGTGATTCTAGGTTGTAGTCCTAATTCCTTTGCCCTCTGGAATATCATACTCCATGCCCTCCGGACCCCTAATGTAGAAGCTGCTAAATCTTGTGTTATACTGATTGTGTTTCCACAATACTTAAATTGTTTCCTTCTGGCTGCTTGCAATATCTTCTCCTTGACCTGGGAATTCTGGAATTTGACTATAACATTCCTAGGAGTTTTCCTTTGGGGATCTCTTTCAGTAGGTGATTGGTGGATTCTTTCAATTTCTATTTTGCCCTCTGGTTCTAAAATATCAGGGCAGTTTTCCTTGATAATTTCTTGAAAGATAATGTCTAGGCTCTTTTTTTGATCATGGCTTTCAGATGGTCCAATAATTTTTAAACTCTCTCTCCTGGACCTATTCTCCAGGTCAGTTGTTTTTCCAATGAGATATTTCACATTCTCTTCTATTTTTTCATTCCTTTTGATTAGTGTTACAGTGCCTTGATTTCTCAAATTGTCCCTATCTTCCAATTTCTCCATTCTAATTTTTAAGGAAGCACTTTCTTCAGCAAGCTTTTGGACTTCCTTTTCCATTTAACTAATTTTGCTTTTAAGGGTGTTCTTCTCATTGGCTTTTTGGACCTCTTTTGCCATTTGGGTAAGTGACATGGCCACTGCAGTGGTGAGCATGAGACCAGCTCAATACTCTTAACCCAGAGGCACATTGATGAGGTGGGAGACAGCAGGAAGGCAGAAGCTCTGTTTATTAAGTGCTAGTAGCTTTCTTTTATAGCCCTAGTAACACCTGATCAAAGCATGATCTCCATGTGATAGCCAATCACCAAGTCTGCTGGACACCTGCAGCCCTCATGTCAGGGGTATGAGTAGGATTTTTCTCCCAATGAGAGGAGAGCTGAGCCAACTGTGAGAGCTGTGTGTCAGCAAAGGAGAAGTCTTGTGAGACTTCCTTGTTTTTGCCACGCAACAGGTTGTGACCCTCAGCTTCTGCCAAGAGAAGCTAGAACTCCCATGGGAAAATTCTCCCAACAGGTAAGGCTATTTTTTAAGGTGTTATTTTTTTCAGTATTTTTTTGGGTCTCCTTTAGCATCACTCTCAGTTTTTCCTCTACTTCTCTTACTTGCTTCTCAAAATCCTTTTTGAGCTCTTCCATGGTCTGGGACCAATTCATATTTTTCTTGCAGGCTTTGGATGTAGGAGCTTTGGCTTTGTTGTCTTCTTCTGGTTGTATGTTTTGATCTTCTTTGTCATCAAAGTAAGATAATACTGTCTGACTCTTTTTGCACTACTTGCTCATGATCCAAGCCAATTACTTGAGTTATAAACTCTTTGTTAAGGTAGGAGTCTGTTTCTTGTGTGGAGAATGTACTGTCACAAGCTAGGCGGTTTTGTGCAGCTGTGTTCAGAGATACTTCTAGGGACCTATAAATTTTCAGTTCTTCCAAGGTGCTATGATCAAGGGTGAGTTGATTACTCCTTTCCTGGCCTGTGCTCTGGTCTATGAGCACTCTTTTCTGTCTTGAAACTGTGAGGAGGGTTTCCTCTCCACAGCCACTACCAGCTCCACCATGCCAGCGCTCCTCCTCACCCCAGGATGGCCACCCAGAACTGTGACCCAGATCCAAGTATGGGCAAAGCAAGAGAATCCTGCACCAGCAGAGACACCCCTGCAATCCCCCTCTGATCAGCCAGTCCATTTCCCCTCAGTCTGTGGGCCAGAATCTCAGAAGGCAGCCATTGCCCCTGAGCAGCTCAGGGACTGGAGCTGAGACCACTGGCTTTTCTCTCTCCCTGCTGACACAGACTTTTCCCACTGACCTTCCAAGTTGTCTTTGGCATTCCTGGGTTGAGATGTCTGGAAACTGCCACAGCTGCCCGCGATTCAGTCCTCTGAGGCCTGCTCCAGTGTTGCTGTGGCCTGCGTGCCCACGCCGAACTGCACTCCTCTCCCGGCCTGGAGCGATATACCTTTCAGATCAACCATCTAGGCTGTCTTGGGCTGGAAAGTTGTTTTGCTCTATCTTTTTGTGGGTTCTGCTGCTTCAGAGTTTGTTTAGAGCAATTTTTTCATGGGTATTTGGAGGGGTTTGGGAAAGAGCTGAAGCAAGTCACTGTTTTTACTCCACGATCTTGGCTCTGCCCCATCAAGAGCAATTTTAACAAATGAGGAAGGCTGATTTAAGAATGGCCTTGGCATAAAATACAATACAAATTCCTCTGTAAAATAAGGGAATTATTTACACATTAGAATAAAGGGCCTAGGAGAATCAAAGGGATATAAGAAAAGGGCAGGGAGAACAGTAATGAAAATAGTAATGATATTCATAATAAAAAGTGAGTATATTCTCTGATGTTGTAATCAAAGATTTTGAAATTATAGGAAAAGCCAGCAGAATCATAGAATCTTAAAGGAGGAAAGGGCCTCAGAAGCTTTCATCATTATATGAAAAAGAATCTCCTCTATAACCTACTCAAAAATTGGCCTTGCAGCATCTTCTTGAAATCATTGAATGATGGGAAACCCACTATCTCTCTTAGGCAGCTGATTCCATTGTTATACTGCTCTAATTGTTCAGAAGGGTTTTTTGTTTGTTTGTTTGTTTAATATATTGTTTTTTTTCTCCCTTTATCAAGCAAAATTCACCAGTTTGTAAATTCAGCCTATTATTGCTCATGGATATATCCTTTGGAGCCAAGCATAAGAAGAGAAACTCATCTCCACATGGCAAACCCATTTTCAAGTATCTCTGCTCTTATGCCCCTGTCTTGATTCATTCAGCATCCCTAGTTCCTTCAATCAGTTTGCATGAGGTGAATTTGTGAACCTTGACTTCCTGGTTCCATTCTTCTGAAAGATCTAGGATTATCTCAATCCTTTCTAAAATGAGATACCCAAAACTGAACCCAAGACTCAAAACTCCTTCATGGAAAGATTATGACTATGGATTAAGAACCATAGCTTTCCTCAGCCCAGTAGGAATTGACTGGGACTGAAGAAACATGAACTTCAGTTCAGTAACATCTAATGAAAAAGTGTGGATCCCGATCCAAATCTAGGGATTCTAAAAGAAAGTGGGCCAACCAGGAAAGAAAAATGAAACAATGGAAGAGTATAATAGCAATATCCAGTGCTTTGGTGGGGGAATAGGATAGAAATTGAAAAGGATATTAATAATGAAAATGTATACAGTACCTTAAAGTTTGCAAAATGCTTTGCATATTTCATCTCATTTGAGACTTACAAAAATCCTGCCCTAGAAACACTGTGAGTATTCTAGCTGTCTCTTTTGGAAGAGGAAAATGAGTCAGGCAAGATGAGTAACTTGGCCACAATAACACTGGTAGCAATTATTACACATTGAACTTGATACCTTGTCTCTATATTGTAAACTCATATTTATTTCTACTACATGTTTTAAGGAAAGTACCAAATGACATACTTCAGAAACATTGTAGAAAGGAGACAGATGAAGTTCACCAATAATATATGGGGAAATAGTAAAGTCAAAGACATAGAAGTCACTAAAAGGATGGGAGAGAGCATCAAGGATCCTAAGGTGCTTAGTTGGCAAAAACATTTCAATCTAAGTCAGCAAATATATGTTGTGACTTAAATCTTCACACCAGTATGCTAGGAATGGTGGAGGTTACAAATGTGGGATAAGACACTGTCAACCTTTATAGAACTTATAGTCAAATAAAGGGATAGGACACATTATAAAACAAAATAACACGAGTTCATTAAAATAATGTAAAACAAAATGTTTCATGAAGTCCAAAGTTATGTTTCTGAAGAGTGTGTAGGTTAGGGGTTCAAGAAAGGCCTCCTGTAGAAGAAGCCGTTTGAGTTGGGCAGAAATTCAAGAGATAAATGAAGGGAAAGAGGAAGGTCATCCTAGGCAAAGAAAATGAAAATAACAAAAAGATAAGGGAAGGAACAGTCTTGTTTGGGTAGTATAAAATATATGAGTATAGTGTGAATTGAGGGGATCAATATAGGATAATACATAGAGTTACAGCATTATAGGGAGATATAAATGGTAGTCAAGGGAATTTAGAGTTTACTATGTAAAAAATATTGAACCATTTGAGATTTTTGAACAAAGGAGTGACATAATCAAATGTAACTATCATAAAACTTAGGGAGCCCCATAAAGAATGTACTAGAGTTGTCACATATGATGAGTCATGGAGTAGAAGCAGGAAAAATGATTAGGAGATTATTGCAATAGATGATGCAAGTGGTAAGAAGGGTCTGTACCAGAGGGGAAGCAATGGGAATAGAGAAAAAACTGGAGATATTGTGTAGTTAGATGAGATTTTCATGTGAGAAAGAAGGAGGAGTCAATGAAAAAAAAGATGGCTTTGAAAGACTTAGGAAATGCTCAATGATCTTCAAAAAATGTGGAAAGATTTACACAAAATAATAAAGAGTAAAATGAACCGAACCAAAAGAACATTATATACTGTAATATCAATATTGTTTTAAGGATGAATTTGAGATAATGTTATTTTGACTATTATAAATACCTAAATTAACTGTAAAGGACATACAAAGAAAGATGCTATCTGCATCCAGAGAAAGAATTAATAAATAGAGGTATCTATAGAAAAAAATTTACATATATATATTTATATTTGTGTCTAATGGTGGTCATCTCTGGGGTGGGTAGAAAAGAAAAAAGAAAAGAAATTTACATCATAATTTTGTTGTGTATTTAAAAGGAATAGCAAGTTATATATAGTAGATTTGTAGGTTCAGATGCAATCATCTTTTTCATTATGTTATTTTATTATAACATTATATATTATATATTATGGAAATGTTTGCTTTATTCCATAAATTAAAAATAAAATAAATTAAAAAAAGAAAAAAAGTGATGGTAGTGCTACCAAAATAAATAGTCAAGTCATATGATTTAAATAAAAGGTAAAAAATCAATTTCAATATGTTGATTTTGAGGTTCTGGTGGAACATTCAAATGGATACATCCTGTAGATAGCTAGGATTTGAGATGTAGATTCTATGTGAACAAGTTGGTATGGGAAAAATATTTGGGAAATAATTTTAATGAACATTTCTAACAACTAATCATGAGAACAAAAATCAAATCTATTTAGAGATGGAAAGCACATACTAGTTCATCTAGTCTAGAGGTGTTAAACATGTAGGCCATGAGTTACTTTGTAGCCTCAAACATTCCTGGACACAGCCAATTCACATTAAAATATAATTGTTAAATATTTAACAAAATAATTAAAAATATGATATAATTGCCCTCTTCTTTCTTGAGAGAAATGATTGTTAATAACCAATGATTTGGGGAGATCCAGAATTCCTCCTCCCTCTTTTTTTTCTATAGTCCTCAATTCAAAGTTCAATCTCTTGAAGGACATTACTGATGATGAGATTGAATTAACTCTCCTCAATCAGTTAGACCCCACCCACCTCACAAGAAATTGGATCCCATTGTATTCTACTCAGATGTGGGTTAGGATAAATTCTCTGATAAGATTACCTACAGTTGGGGGTAATTTAGAAGTAAATGATATAATTAAAGTTCATTAGACTAGGTCTAGCCCCTCATTGTAATATTCATTCTTTCTCATTACTTGTTAACCAATCAGAATTGATTGCCACCTTCTGGTACACCATATCTCCAAGGCTAAAAAAGCCTTTTACCCACCACCATAAGGGTCTTTGGCATTCAGGAGTGCCACTGACCTCTTCTATTAAAATTCTAGCATTATAATAAAGTGACTAATTACCCAGAAACTATGCTTCTCAGACTTTTTAACATCACATTCTCCAAAACAAGAGCTTTTTTTTCTCTTATACAGTGCTTATACTGAGGATTCAGAACTGATTTTTGCTTAAGGAGTATTACACGACTATTTCATGAGTTACATTGGAACACAGCAAACCAGAGGAAAATGGTGGTAATGAGCCATGAACAAATTCAATACCCTTACCAAAATGACTTATTTGGGGAATTTCTGACAAGTATCAGGCCAATGACAAGTGATACAAGAAGTGAGCAGAGATCATAGTGACAGCAACTGGCCAATATGCCAATGAAAACTGATGTACCTGCCCTCTGTGACATTCTTGCTATGAATCAATGACTACCATCTGAGAAGAAACTGAGATAATCTCAGCTCTAGTTCTTGTAGGAATTTAAGGGTATAATCCTTGGTAGGTATGCTGATATTCTTTCAGAATGATTAGATATAGAATTGAAGAAATAACATAATTTTTTGGCTGACCACCAAAAGCTACCAAAGAATTACAATGGATTACACCTATAAAATTCCATATTTCTTAAAGACTCCCTCTATGTCTTTTCTCTAAGACTATAAGCTTTATGAAGATAAGTATCAAGTAATAGAATTATTCATGCCTCCCATTCCAAACAATAGGTATTCAAAAGATTATTATTCAGCTGGATTGAATTTTTATGATTAATAGCTTAATCACCATTGTGTTAAAGTTTATTTTTAATAATTCTTTTTTTTTATTAAATGACTTTCCATAGAGGAACATGGGAAAGATCAGTGATAACATGACATTTATTATCTTTTTTATAGCGCTATGCTTGACTCCCACTGACAAAACTATTATACTTTTCCTGTGAGGTACATTGGTTCTGGGATCTCATTCAGACAATAAGACAGTGGTTCTACCTTGGTTCTATGATTATTAAAAAAAATTGTATAACTGCAGTTCGAAATAACTGATTTCCTTAATAGCACCATGTATTTTCTTTCATGCATTTAGAAACATTATTCTAAGATGAGTTCCATAGGTTTCACCAGACTTCAAAAGAAGCCCATCGTGGACATGCACACACAAACACATATGTATGCATGCATGCAAAAGGGAAGACCCCTTGCATTAAGGCTGCCAAAGAAGTGAGGAATTCAACAAGCGGTGATTAAGCCCCTACCATGTGCCAGGCATTGTTCTATGCACTGGGGTTATGAAGAAAAAAATGCCTCTCAAGGAGGTCATAATCTAATGGAAGAAGAGATATGAGAAACTATATCTAATTCTTTTCAGAAATGAGGGACAGTGGGTGTAGAACACTGAATATAGCCTTGACCGTTTTGTATACTGGTTCATTTTCCTGTATTATTTTCTTCCTCTTTTTTCCTTATTTTAAGGGGATGGTTCTCTGGGTAATGGTCAGAAAAGAGAAATGTAGGTGGCAAATTTTTTTTAATCAATAAAATTTATTAAGGAAATCAAATGATAAAACAACATTAAAAATAATTACTACCTTAAAAAGTATTTTTCAATAGAAAGCCATGAAATTGATAGTTTATGAGGAAATCCAACAAATTAGAGAGATTCATGTTTGAATTAATCTGTACACAAATTTCTATAAATGTCTAATGAATTTTATAGCTTAGGTAATGAAAGACTAATGAAAGTCTTGATGAATCTTCACAAAATGTATTTTGTGGCATAATGAGTAAGAAAACTGCAATAAGAATAAACTTAAAAGCATAAGAGACTGAGATCAACAAATAAGAAAAATAAGACCATTGAGGAAAATTAAGAGGATATCATTGAATCGTAGGATAATAGTTCTAGAGCTGGAAGGTACTTTGAACTTTTTTTCCACTCTCAGGTGTTTGGTATTCTTTTTCCCTCTGATTTCTGGATCTATAATGATATTGAGTCTCTCATTGTAATGAACTGGCTACAGAATTGTATATATTCATAAAGCACAAAATGTAAGAATTCCTTCCTTAGCTTTTGTGACACAGCACTATCCTGGTTCTCTTCCTACTACTTTAACTGTTCTTCATCACTTTTTCATGTTCCAGTGCTCTAAATGTGGCTGTTTCCCATGGAAGACTCCTTAGTGTTCTGCCTTTCTCTATGTTTTCTCTATTAGAAATTTCATCATTTGTTTAAACAGGTCCAAATATTACGAGTATAAGTCTAAGTTGAAATCTATCTCAACTTATGTTCTACCATATTCCATTAAGGGCAGCTAAGTGGTACAGTGGATAGAGTGACAGTCCTGTAGTCAGGAAGACTCCTCTTCATGAGGACCTCAGACTACTAGCTGTTTGACTTGGGGAAAGTCACCTGACCCTGTTTTACTCAGTTTCCTTATCTGTAAAATGACCTGGAGAAGGAAATGGCAATTATTCCAGTATCTTTGTCAAGAAAACCCCAAATAGGATCACAAAGAGTTGAACACAACCAAAAAAATGGCTGAACAATATTCTATTATTATGTTATGCATTCCCAAATAGATTTCTTGCCATGACCTTAAAATCTAAATGTCTAAAAGTGAGCTCATCAACTGTCTCCATAAATATATGTCTCCTCAAAATTTTCACATTTTCTTAATGGTACCATCATTCTCTTGATTACCCAAATTAAGAATATTGTCATCCTATTTAACTCCTCTCTTTACTTGGCCCTCTGAATGCAACTAGCTATCAATCCTACCATTTCTTCTTTTGTTCTGCTTCACTTCCACTTCCATACTTACATATGCATTCCAATGATCCTTTATCTCATTCACTTGAAAAACCAGGTTCAGAAGTTTAGATATCATTGGTAGGCAATTGGGAACTATTGAACCCTCATGGAATGACAGCAGAATGCCATGATGAGAGCTGTAAATTTGGAAGATTAATTAAATTTTATATCAAGAATGAACTGAGGAGAGAATTGGGAAACAGGCTGGAAGTGGGTGAGATTCATTAGGTGGTATTATCAGAGTTCAAGAGAAAAAATTAGGGCTTTAAATAAGATGGTGGAAACTGGAATGAAAGATTGTATTGTATCATTTAATTTCTGGATTGACACTTAATATTTAATATTTTTAAAAATTTTATCCATCTAGCAAAATTAAATCTAGCAACAGGGCACAGTGGATAGAGTACTGGACTTGGATTCAATAAGTTCTGAGTTTAGTCTCATTTCTGTCACTTGCTAGCTATGTGAATCTTGCCAAGTTAAATGGTACAGTGGATAGAGTACAGGATTTGGAGTCATGAAGGCTTAGATTAGAGTTGTGTCTTAAACACCTAATAGTTATATGACTCTTAGAAGTCACTTCACCTCTCTTGGCCTCAACTTCCTCATGTACAAAATGAGGAAAATAATAGCACCTAATTCACAAAGTTTTTGTGAAGATACAGTCAGTTTACATATACAAAGTACTTTGCAAACCTTAAAGCTCTATATAAATGTTAGTTATTATTATTATTGCTATTACTATTATTATTATTAACCACTCTGAACCTCACTTTCCTCAGATATAAAATGGAACTAATAATAGCACCTCCATAATACATCTATATCTATATCACAGGGTTGTTTCAAGTATCAGATGAGATCAGAGAGGGTGTCCTGAATTTAATAGCTTAATGGATTATTAAAGCTTAAAACCTCACTAAGAACTTTGGAACATTGTCCAAAGAATATACTTTTGAAACCCAAAAGAGCATTGTACAAATGTGATCTATTGTTTTTATTAATATTGTGAAAATAGAATTTGAAGTCAACTCTGAAGAGGATCTATTGCTGCCTTCTGACTCTGTCATTGACTTGTTCTGAAACATTGAGTAAGTCTCTTTCCTCTTCGGCTCTCATGATCTTCCTTATCTGTGAAGTGATTTGGGAGTAGACTAGATGTTCTTCCAACTCTAAATACTAAGATTCTGGTAAACTGCTTTACTAAGGTGAGAATTGTTTCTTATATTTATTTGTACTTCCCAGAGTGCCTTGTACATAATTCAATAATGAGTATTTATTTATTGAGGTCCTACTAGGTGCTGAAGTAAATACAAAGAAGAAGAAATTATCTTTGCCCTCAAAGATGTTACATTTAAGAAATATATATTACATGATAATTCATAAGAGAAGAATGGAAAGCAATATAATTTTAAAACAGCATTAACATTGAAAGTCAAGCAGTGTGGTGTGGCAGAGAATGATCTGGGGCTGGAAGAACAGGGTTTAAATTCTGTCTCTGACAATTAGTGCTTATGTGAACTTAGACAAGTTCCTTCACCCTTCTCAACCTCAGTTTACTCACACACAAAATGGAGTCATTGTAGATGTATGACTCGGTATATCCTTTAATTGGCAGTTTCCTCATTTGTAAAATTAGCTGGAGAAGGAAATGGGGTCCATGAATATAAAACTGGTTACTACCTAGAATAGGGACTCAGATATTTCACATTTTTAAATCTTTCCCTCTTGTTGTTTCTCTACTAGTCCCCAGTAAGTACACCAGGTGCCAACTGTGTCCTCATCTTACGCTTAGTCCTCGGAGACCCAATATAGTGTTGAGTTACATCATTTGTGTGGGATCTACCTACTATAGTGACCTGATAGTATTCACCCCTACCTCTTAATAGGCACCCTTCCTAGTAATATCCCAGGTTCTAGACCTTTTTAGTATCCCCTTAAAACTTGCAAGTCCTGTATCCCATTCCCTTAGTGCCATGTTGGCTGGGTGACTTGCAAAGGAAACTAAAAAAATGTGTTTAAAGATAAAATATTAGTATATTAACATGCTACCCTTCCCAAATAATATTTGGTTTTTAATGCCTTAACAAGAAGGGATGAGCAGTGTGGAAACTTCAGGGTCTGGGATAAGGCCAATTAAGGATACACTTTAGGGTACAAGTGAGGTGATAGCTTTCTATGTTCCCTAAATTTTGCCATATGGGTGCTGTTTACTCTCTCTATATCTGAAAGGTCATCCTACATAGAGCTATTCCAACAAATTGACTAAAAAAGAAAAATTTCAGGTGCTTGGTAGACTTGCTTCTCAAATTGACCCTTCCATTAAAGGCACTTCACCTTCCTTTAGTTTCCATTTGATTCAGTACAGTAAAGGTCTACAGGGAAAGAACTTTATTAGTTATTTCAAATGGTTTCAAGTGGATTCTTATATTGAAAATCATGCTTTATAAAAAAATGTTTGAAGTAGAACTTAGATATCTAGATGGCTTGCAACTTGCCCATTTTGTAATTCTAATAATTAAATGTGACCACGTGATTGTGGCCCTTATTCAGCCAGACACAAGTATTATAGCCCAATTAAATGAGGCACCACAGTGTTAATTCAAAATCAGCCATAAAATTCAGAATTAGCTGATCATCAGCTGCCACCTAGTCCAACTTAAAGTTTCTAACTGTTAAAGGAAGTGTGGTATGATGTAACAAATTAAAAAGTATTTATTAAATGATTACCATATGCCAGACACTGTACAAGATGTTAAGGATGCAAAGATATAAAGAAAACATCATTGGCATTAAGGAGCATGCATTCTCTCAGGTGAAATTATATGTACACACATAAGTAAATGCAAAAGATGTACATAGTAAATAAAAAGTAATCTGAATGTGTGTGTGTGTGTGTGTGTGTGTGATCATTGGGAATGGTTTAATTTTGGAGTGACACTTGAGTTTGAAATCTTGAATTGCCATAGTAGATAGGTCAATATGCTGAAAGCCAAGGCCTTGGTGATCTAGCGGCTGTGCCGCTTATTTCAGTGTGAACTTACTCTTTATGGGCCTCAGTTTAACTGTAAAAATATGGAGCATGGCCTAGATATTTTCTAAAATTTCTCTCAGTTCTATCAATTTCTAAGTCAGACAGCTTCCCTAAAGTACTGGATTTCTCCTAAAAGAACCAAGAAAAAGGAACTAGTTGATCTCACCATTTCCTATGGCTTTTTTTAAACCTCCAGATAAAGATTTACCCATTAACAACCTATAGCTATTTGAAAGCCTGAGGAATCCTGTACAGTCACAATATCCCCCAAATAGCAGATCTGCAACATGAATCAGTTTGTCTGAAGATGACATTTATTTTCCTTTCTTTTTATTCCTAATCTTGGAAAATGTTTTTATTAGCTTGATAAAGTAACAGTAGTTCATTTAAATTTCCCCAGTGGCATTTAGAAATAAAAAAAAAAGTATCTAGCATCATTCAAAATGCTTCCTTAATAAGGCAATGTATGAATTCACAAGATAACATTTAAAAGGCAATACATTTCTCACAGTGTAATTTATCTCAATTCTTAAGGGTAAAAGGTTTAGAATTTAAATTCAGAGGGAAGACATTCTATATTTGTCAGTTCTTAGACAGACCTTTAAAACTAGATTTCTCAAAGACTAAGTTCCATGAAGAAATCCAAAGGGGTTTCAGGAAGGATGATTTTATAATGATGAACAATCACATACAATAAACCTATCTACTTGGCTGTCTTTATTAGTCATAAACAACAGGTACATAAGCTGATGGACAGAACAATCAGAAATTGGTCACAATTGATAATGGGACTGAAATTTTATCATCTAATCAATCCATCAATCAACAAGCATTTATTAATTGCCAGCAGCCTGGCATAGTAGAGAGAGTGTTGGTGTTGGATTCAGGAAGAAGTGAGCTAGAATCTGCCAAAGGCTGGATGTGTTAGCAAGGGCTTTATTCCCTGCTACTAGGGGAAGCCAGGTTTGTCTGATTACTTTTGTTGGAGAGTTCTGAGCTGCCGGGTTAAAGCCTATCTATTGTCTAGACTAAGCCTGAAACCACTATGGTAATTCCTTTCAGTGTGGGTCACCAGACTGCTTAAGAAGGGGCAAAATGGCACAGGTTAAAAACAGAGGGAGGTATGGAATATAAAGCTTCTATGCTGATCAACAGTGGGGAGGGGCCTATAAGTGTCTACTGCTCTTCTATCCTGGGGAGACACAGTCTCAAAAAAATCTGCCTCATATAGTGACACTGGGAAAATCATGTAAAATAATTGTTCATTAATAGTCTTAGTTTGGATTTGTTTACTATGAACATTTTTGTTTCTATGACTATTTTGTGTATTCAAGTACAAATGGGAAATTTAAAGAGAGAACAGAAGTGTAAATAACTGTCATTGAATAAAAAAAAATCTCTAATCTAGTTGAAGTATCAGGTCATAAATACAAAAGAAATGCCAATATTCCATTTCAAAACTAAGTGAATATGTGGACCATAAGAATCTTTACATAGGGTTTAGTGGTTTTTATTTCTATTTGAGTTTGACATCAGAGCTCTGGAGGATGGATTGGAGAGTGGACAGACTTGATTCAGGAAGACTAAATAGGAAGCTATTGCAATAGTCCAAGCAAGAGGTCATAAGGGCCTTAACTAGGTTTGTATTCCTGTGAGTGGAGTGGAGGGGATGGATGTGAGGAAGGTGAAAGTAAACCTAACAAGATTTGGCAACTGATTGGAATTGTGAGATGTCAGAGAGCAAAAAGTTGAAGAATACACTAAGGTTTTAAGAACTTGAAAGACAGAATGATACTCCTTTTCTCAAAGGTAATAGGAACATTTGGAAGAACATTTGGAAAGATAATGCTATGATTTTTGTAAGGCAGAGCACAATCCATCTATACCTGATTATTTTTTATAACTCACTCTGCTTGACCCTAAATAAAAGAGGAAAGGTGGGGCTCTTACTGACAGTTACTGGCCCAAAGTGTCAAACCCATACTCTGAAGTGTGTCTCCTACAGTTCAGCCATTAGGTGATCTTGATGTGAGCATGGAGGATTTCCTAATGACACTTTTGCAAATGATTCTGGGGGTTCCTAGCTCATATTAGGTTATAAATTCCCTGGGGAGCCAAAGCCTAGCTCACAAGGTGGGGAGGGGAGAAGGGAGGTTAGGAGATTATGTAGAGGAGATAGTTGAATAGGGAAATGCTGGATCATAAAGATATGTGTGTCTGTGATAGAGACAAGACCAACAATTTGGTTATCTACAGGGAGAGTGGGATGCCACCAATTTTCCCATCCTCAGACTGGTTCATCACACAGTCCTTGGGGTAAGATCATAGCCCCTTTGGCCATCAGCACCGACTTTGAAGACCACTGATTTCCATGCTGGTTATGTTACCAAAGTTATAATCTAGTTACCCAGGTTTAAAACTTAGGAGTCATCCTTGACTCTATCAGTTCCCTTACTTTCTGTGTCAAATCATTTTTTTAGTAAAATTATAATGGTACATGTTAAGGCAACAGATCTAGGATGATTATTCTGATTTTTAAAAGTGAATATATAATGAAATGAGTCTAGACCACATGTGTAAATTGCCAAATAATCAAGCAAAATGAGTATGAAGGGAGGGGAAGGGTTTCACACTTCATCAATCAGCTGAACTTTAAAGAAAATAAATTCAATCAACAGGCATTTATTATGAGCCTACTATGTGTCAGGCATTCTGCTAAACATTGGGGATACAAACAAGGGTGAAAAACAAACAAACAACCAAACAGCCAATCACTGATATCAAGAAGTGCATAGTCTGAGGGGGAGACAACATATGAACAACTATGTTCAAAAAAGACATATGCAATATAAATTAGAAATAATCTCGGAGGAAAGGCGCTAAGACTAAGGAGCATTTAAGATTAAGGATTCTTGTAGAAGGTGGGACTTTAGCTGTGATTTGAAGGAAGCCAGATAAGCCAGGGAGAAATACAAAAGTATTTTAGGACAGTATTGCCATAAAGTCATATTTTCTACATGTTACAAAGTAGAAAATGAAAATTACTGTGATATGTCTTGCAAAGCAAGCTAACATGTAGTTTTGTTTCCAATTATTAAAGAAATCTTATTGATAATAAATAATCACATCTTTCTTACCAAGAATGATATTAACTATAATGTTGCATTATTTGGAAATTGATATTTTATATGTATTTGAAAATAGCCTTTTATTTAGTAGAATTTATAGTAAGGATTAAAAAGTTATTTAAAATATCTTACTGCAATGGTTCTGAAAAATTTGGCTTAAAGTGAAAGGTTCTGATAGAAGAAAAAAGTCTGAAAAATCAGTTTTTTAATGAATTGTCACAAACAGATGTGTTACTAGGGTAGGTAACTGTGGACACAGATTTCAAAGGAGAACAATTTTACACTTGCACTCCTTTGATTACAGAGAAATAATTGGGTTTGGCACCTAGTTAGCAATTGTTAATAATATCCCACTGTGAGACCCAAGATTAACTAATTTCTTCTCCAGTTCAACTGAATTTATATCAATTACTTCTTATTTTCTTGTTTCATTTTTGTATCATGAATTATAAAGTTGATTTAAAGGCATAAATGGACATACTGCATTCTTCAAGCACCAATATTGATAGTTTCGACTCTAACTTCCACCCCTTCCTATGAAACCACCCAAATGATGCCATTTTGATCTCTCCCTTATCCATATTGTTGCTATAGTATTATAATTATTAATATATAATTACTGTATGATACAGTGATGGTAATAACAGCAACAACAAAAAAGTAATGATAATAATGCTTGTAGAGTAGAAAAAAAAAACACACTGATTATGGAGTCTGGAACCTAAGTGCACATACCATCTTGGATGGTTACCAGCTTTATGACCTTTGGCAAGTCACTTAAGTTCCTTTTGCCTCAGTTTTCTCATCACTAAGTGAGAGTTGTGAATTTGATAGCCTCTTAGTTCTCCAGCTCTGAATTTGTGATACTCTATTAGATGAATAAAACAAGGCTGAGGGATAACAGTTACTGAGGGTAGATCCCATTACCTTTAGCCTAGTGCTCATTTCACTTCATTACAAATGTAAAAATGCATTGATTAATTGATAAGTTATCAATTAATTATTGGAGAATCACAAAATCAGAGAATCTCAAATTAGGAAAGGAAACCACAAGTGATGCATTGCAATTGATACTTAACAAGAATTTATAACTATAGTATCCCAAATAAGCGACCATCCAATCTCTTCTAAAAAACCTTCAGAGATTAATTTTATTAATTGGTAAATTAATTAAATATCTCTCAAGACAGTCCACTGCAATTTTACATAGTTCTAAGTTTTCCTTTATATCAAATCAAAATCTACCTTTTCATAATTTTGACTCACTGATGCTAGTTCCATCCTTTGTGGTCAAGCAAAATAAATTCATCTCTTTTCCACCAGGCAACTCTTCAAATATTTAAAGACTCCCATCATGTCTCCTCTAGCTCTTCTCTATAGGCTAAACACCTGCAATTTTCTCTTCCTGTACAGAATGCAATTGCCCAAAGAGAAGGAATTGCTTAATTTTTAATATTTGAATCCATAGTGTCCAGAAAAGTACCTGACATATGGAGGTGCTAAATAAATCTTTGCTGATTGATGCAAGGAATCATCATATTTCAAGAGTCTGAATCCCCTCAACCCATTGATCAAACATATAAGCACTTCAGTTTGTCAGTATCCTTTCTAAAAAGTGGTTCATAGAACTAGACATAGTATTCCACATGTGGTCTATATATCGTAGGACTATCACCTCCTTCTCTTTGGAAAGTATGCAGTAGTTCTATAAATATACTCTAAATTAATAATAGCTACTAATAGCTAAGTCATTTCACATTTTTTAGTCTACATAGAGTTTGCATTCTGCTTGAATTGCCAGCTCTTTTTCAGTTGGAGGTTTTTCCTCTCACTCTCACAAAAGTGGAAGATTTTATATTTACTCTTTTCTTTAGCATGCCATTTTAAGTATTTTTATTTTATTTTTAAATTGTATTTTATTTTCCTTCAATTACATGTAAAAACAATTTTTAACATTTGTTGTTTTGTTTTTAGTTTTGAGATCCAAATTATATAACTCTGTCCCTCTCCTGCCTCTTCCCTGAAACAGTAAGCAATCTAATATAGGCTATACATGTACAATACTATAAAGCATTTCCATATTAGTCATTTTGTGAAAGAAAATTTGAAAAGATAAAGAAAGAATATATTTATTCTTAATTAATTTTGTTTCAATAGCTTCCATCTAGCATTACACACTCTGGACTTTTACAGACTAGAATCAATTAAATTCAATATACATTTGGTAGGTACTATGTGCTAGTGATATAAAGAAAACATTGATCTTGTCCTCAAGGAACTCAAACTAATATGAGGGGAAAGACTTAAGCAAAGTATGATATGGAGATGAGAGAAGTGCAAATGTGAGGTATCAAAAGGTATGATAAGAAATTTGAATAGGATGCAAACACTTTCACTTCTGAATTCAGGAAAGGCTTTGTGGAGAAAGTGGCACCTAAGGCCTTCAAAAAGGGGAAGGACTTAAACACAAATAGATTGGGGAGGAGTAAGTGAGTACATTTTAGAAATCAGACAGAAAAGTGAAAGGGTAAAACCCAAACATAGAATGGGAAGAGCCTTCAATCTGCCTTAAATGTGAGGAGTTATAGTTAAAGATGTTTTAAGAGGTAGGATGGAGCAAGATTACATAGCCCTTGAATACTAGGATCAAAAGGTTATATTTGATTTAGTAAATGACAGAAAGTCCCTGGACATTTCTGAATCGAAAAGTGACATGATCAGAACAGTAAAACAAAAAGATTCTTGAAAGAAGAAGATGAATGAGGAGGATATTAGAATAATTTATACAAAAGGAAATGAACGAGGACCTGAACTCAATAGTAGCAATTGAATTACTGATCTTCAATGGTGAAGAGAAAGTTCTATACCTAAAGTTCCCGGTGTTAATTAAATCACAGGAAGAAAATTTAAAAAATGGAAGATTTTTGTACTAAGTGTATAAAATGCAGTATGACTCAGTGGAAAAAACACAGGCTTTGGATGTATAGAAATTGTCTTCAAATTCTGCCTCTGGAGCTTGAAGTTATGTGCCTTTAGGCAAGTCATAACCTTCCTGGAATTATTTCATTATAGGTATCATCATGGGCTTGGACAAGAAGGCCCTGGAGGTTCCTTCAAGTGCCAAATCTAGAGTACTGTGATCTTATGAACGTGTTTCTTAAATTATCTTGAAAAATGTTAGAAGCAGGGCTATGCTGGATTCAGCTCATATCAGCCTGCAAGAACTGATTGTTAAATTTTTAATGTGAGCATTTACGATTTGGAAATCATCAAATGCTACAAAATTTTGCTGATTATCTAGACTTCAGAAAGCAATGGAAAAATGTTAATAATGGTGATTAAACTTTCAATTGGGCTTTGGGTATTTTGGTTTTTTTAGAGCTCTTGGTTAAGCAATTGCCAGCACACTATTGTTTAAGTATATTCCTAGTCAATTGGAAAAGCACAACAGGATTATTGCTGGATCACCACACCTGGAAAATTCTGGATTTGGAATCAGAAAACCCTAGTTCAGATCTCAGCTCCACCACTTAGTACCTACAATGACTTAGGACAAGTCACTTAATGAGTTGGGCCTTCATTTTCCTCATTTGTAAAATGACTGGGTTAGAATGGAATTTAAGGAACCTTTCAGTTCTAAATAACATGATTCTATGACAATCTCAAAGGTTAGCATTTACTGAGAGTTCAGTCATTTGTTCAAACTACAACTGTATCCAACATCTTTTAGCAACAATAAGAAGCTATACACTATTTTTTTTTCTGTCCAAATTCCAATTTTTGCATGTGAATCTGTGTTTTAAAGTTATAGGTAAAGGGAAAGAGCTTCACTTTGTAATTTGTACAATAGATTTACAGGCATGATTATGACACATTCTGGGAACTTACAGTTTTAAAACTATTTAGATGAAATCCATCAGCTATCAGGAAAGGGCTCACCTCAACCCCTTCTGGAAGAAGCAACACTCTGCCTCTAATTTCCATCATTTCAAAAGAGAATTTTTTCAACAGTCATGTCCTGGGTGAAAGGGTGATTTCAATTCTCTTACTCACTGAACCTTAAAATCATAGTCTATGTTAACTAATTTGAACAGGAACTGAAAGATAAGAATAATCAGAATCACTGAAGAATCACACTTTGTATGGTAATCCATGGTAATCACAGTGAGGTGGGGGAAAGCTTTCTTCCATGGTTATGAGATTTTTTAAATCATGTTTCACATTTTGACTTAGATGAGATGAAAACAGTTAGACAAAAGGCAGTTCTGACTTTTTAATTTTTTATTTAATTAATATTTCCCAAATGTATGTAAATTTTCAAGGAATCATTCATAAAAATCAAACTCTCTCCCTCCCTCTCACCCTCCCTTCTCAAGAAAGTAAGCATTTTGATATTAATCATACAGGTGAAATCATTCAGACTGTATTTTCATATTAGCCATGTTGCAAAAGAAAATAGAAATAAAACAAAACAATAAAAATAAAGTTTAAAATTCTTCAATATGCATTCAGATTTCATCAGTTCTCTCTCTGAAGGTGGATAGCATTTTTCATAATTGGTCTTTTAGAATTATCTTGGATCAGTTTTTATCAGTGAAGCTAGATCTTTCACAGTTGATCACACTTACATTGCTGTTACTGTGTACAACATTCTTCTGGTTTTGTTCACTTCACTTTGCATCAGTTCATATATGTTTTTCCAGGTTTTTCTGAAGCCATCCTACTCATCATTTCTTATGGTGCAATAGTATTTCTTCAAAATCATATACCATAACTTGTTCAGCCATTCTACAATCAATGGTATGTCCTCTAGATTTCCAGTTCTTTGTCACCACAAAAAGAGCTGCTATAGATAAATTTATACGAATAGGTCTTTTACCCCTTTTTGAATCTTTGGGATATAGACCTAGTAGTGGTATTGCTATGTCAAAAGGTATGCACAGTTATATAGAAACTTTGGGCACAGCTCCAAATTGTTTGCTAGAATGAGGGGACTAGTTTGCAACTCCACCAACAGGGCATTAGAGTCCCAATTTTTTCACATCCCACCAAAGCATTTGTCATTTCCCTTTTCTGTCATGTTAGCCAATCTGATAGGTATGAAGTGGCGTATCAGAGTTGTTTCACTGTGCATTTTTCTAATCAATAGTGATTTAGAGTGTTTTTTTAATGTGACCATTGCTAGCTTCGATTAATTAGTCTGAAAAATGCTTATTCATATCCTTTGACAATTTATCAACTGGGGATTGTTTCTTATTTTTATAAAATTGGATCATTCCATATGTATGTATATATGGGAAATGAGGCCTTTATTAGAGAAACTTGCTATAAGGTTTTCCAGGTTTCCTGTTTTTCTTCTGATTTTGGTTGCATTAATTTTATTTATGCAGAAGGTTTTTAATTTCATATAATCAAAATTATCTTTTTACTTCCCATAATCCCAGTCTCACTAATGGTGTTGGGATGTGGAATGTGGACCACAGGACAACTTTTACCATGTTACAGACCTCTCTTTCCAACCTCCTATGTTGTCTTGTGCTAGAAGAATGTCTAACTTTGACCTTTTATTGGGTCTGCCACTCTATAAAAATTTGAAGTTTTATTTTAAATTTGTTTGGAGGAGAATGTTGGGAGAACTCAACTGGGTGCTTTCTCTGCCATCCCCTGCTGCTCTGTCTTTATGAAGACAGTCAGCAATCCGTCTTTCCAAAGATTGCTAGTTGCAACAAAAGTCTGTTGGGATCCCCAATTGGGCGTTGATGGAGAGCACATAAATAGCTATCACTTTTAGATAACTGTGAAATGGCTTGTTTAGAAAGGCAACTCAATGGGAAGGCAAATGAGTTTGAACAACTTGTATCCTTTGCTTATATTTGGACTTTTGCTTTTTAAAGCCATCCAAGAAAAAAGGATGAACAAAAAATATTTGATACCCATTTCATGTTCATTTTGAAAATACTTTTATTTATTTCATTAAATATTTTCCAATTACATGTACACAATTTTAACATTTTTTTTAAAATTTTGAGTTCCAAATTCTTTTCCTTCCTTCTGCTCCTCCCCCACCCCTTGAGAAGGTAAGCAATATGATATTGATTATATATGTGAAGGTTGACAAATAGTTATTGAAGAACTATTCAGCTCAATTTAGGAAAGAGTACCTAATAATCGGAACTGCCCAATCATGAGCAGGAGCTCCTGACCATTTGGCAGGGATTTGAACCTCTTGAATCTCTTCTAAATCTACAATTCTAGGATGTTTACTCACAAAGTCATTATTATATCATGTTAAAGAAAGCCGCTTAATTCAGGGCTATTGAGCCAGACAAACAGTGGAAGACTAAAAAAAAGACATACAATTTGACTTCTTTCCTTCTTTCCTTCCTTCCTTCTTTCCTTCCTTCCTTCCTTCTTTCCTTCCTTTTTCTGTCTTTCTGTCTTTCTTTCTTTTAGTTTAGTGAAGTGCCTGGTACATAATAGGCACTTAATTAATGTTCATTGACTAACTGATTGACTGACATTTTATAAAGATGGTAGGTAAAGGAAAAATATGGGAAAGATAGAAATTATTTAGCTTTTGTTCATATTGTCATTGATAACTTGGGAATGGAAAGTTTGTTACTAAAAATAAATGAAATATAAAACATGTTCCTTAGAAGAGTCTGACTTTTAGTCTAGAAGCCTGTAAGCTAATTCTTCTTCCTCTTCTTCATTCACTGATATGCCAACTATGGTGTTGATGTTCAGCCAGCAACCTGACATTTGGGGAGGAGTACAGCCTAATTACTAAGTCAGTGGTGGAGACTTTAAGAATTTTGTCTTTATCATTACATTGAAATTTTGAGACTGAGTTGCCCCCTAATGCCCTGACAATAGTGTGATTGTTTGTTTCAAATCCTGACTTTGAGGACTGTCACCTGTGTAACTTTGGGTAAGTCACTTAACCTCTCTCAGCCTCAGTTCCCCTATCTCTAAAAAGAGGAGGTTGGACAAGTTGACCTGTGAGGTTTGTTTTTTTCAGCTCTAAATCTATGATTATATAATAAATCAAATAATACTGGCCTTGGAGAGGAGCATGAAAATAGCAGAATCTGCTAACAACCTCTTAATGCTTTCAAAGTACCTAGACATACTGGATAGCTTTGAATCCACTATAAACAATTTCTCTCATGAAACCTATCCCAGAGGAACTATCCAACTTAATTAAACAAATCCTTATTAATCATCTATTTATGTATAAAGAGTGTGACTACAAATGATACATGACTCCTATGTTAAATATATTGTGTAGCATCATGGAATCTTCTGATACTCTTCTTAGAAAGGTTCCAATAATGATTTTTAAAATTTGGAGAAGGAGGTTATAAATGGGGTGGGTTACCTTTAACCTTGAGGCTACATGTGACCCTCTAGGTTCTCAAGTAAAGCCTTTGACTGAATTTAAACTTCACAGAACAAATCAGCAATGAGGAATATATACTCACAAGGTACCTATTTGTGTGTATGTGTATGTATGGTGTGTGTGTGTACATATGTATGTATATATGTGTATGTATACTCACACACACACACATATATATGTATTATGTATGTATACATACATACTGTGTTTACAGAACAAAAGGGATAAATAACAATGATAACAACAACAACAACAATAATAATAATAACTTCTAGGACCTAGAAGTTAATTAAAAATGCCAAATAACAGTAAGACATATGGAAAGTCTTAGCCTTTTGTACAACAAATAAAACATATTTTTTCTAGTGGTGGAATGAAGATTAAAATAACTAGCACTACAGTAAAACAAGTCTTGGAAATACTTAGGTATAGAAACTGAAATTAATGAAATTTTATACAAGCTTTTCTTTATGCCATATATCAAAGGCAGTGAGATAGAAATAGAACTATCTCACAAACAGCTTAGAAAAGTAGCTACCTACTTTGTCATATGGTTATAGTTTAGAAATGAAAGCTTACTCCATCAGTCTTATAAAACAGTCAATCACGTACACACATCCCATTTCTGTAGTGTTAACATTAACATCTAGACATATTTTGATAGAGGACTGTGTTCTCCATAGAATACAAATGTATATTTCATTATAATTATATGTCAGGTGACATGCAATTCATTTTTATGCATAACAAGAAGTTTTCTACTGAATTTATATCTATAACAAATGTATTCTTTTAAATAGACTTTCTTCTGTACTGAAATATATCTATGACCTCATTGATGTGGATACTTAAGTGACACTGATTACTACCTTTCTATTCCTTTTTATCCTGTGTGATTCTTGGCTATATATTCCCACAAAACTTGGATAAGCAATCTTTATGTTCTTGGGACTTTGTGTCCTTGGGATCTTTTGACATTATGAATATACAGATATAGAACTCACTATGGTACTATCCCATTTCCTTTCCTGGTTATATATCTTCCTGATGTATGATTCAAATATCTCCATTTTTAAACAGAAGAACCTACTCCCTAACTTCACAAGGTAAATATCTGTAGTACTTATAATTATTCTTTTTCTAAGAAGAAATTTTTCTTTCTACCTAACTTGCTTTTAATGCTGAATTTCTTGCTTTTGAAGCACATAAAGATATAAATGTTAATTTGCATCAAATTGATTTATTTAATCATCTCTTTCATCATCTTCTTCTGAAGTTACATGGTAAGAACCTGATCACTTCCAGAAAATGCATTTAATTCTAAAAAATATCACATCTTTATTTTATTTTTCAAGACCTATCTTTTCAAATATATTTCAACAGAATGCAGAGAGATATGACAGTTTCCTTAAATATGGATTGAGATTCAGTGTAGTTATATATGTTAATTAACTCTATGATTGGGACATGAAGCTAATCTGAGTTTCTCAGTAGCTCATGCTTAACTTAAAAACACTCAAAAATACTGTTGAAAATGTTCTAAAATATATTAATGTATTCTCTACCCATATGAATACATAGATACATACTTCTATATAAAAGAAAATATTACTTGATATACAATATAAAATATTCTAGATATATGATTTAATCTTTCTTTGAGAACTTTTGGAAAAGTTGTGATAATATATAGACAAGAGTTACACAGGGTAAACAAGCATGAATGGGTTATATCATTGGAGTTCCATCTAAATTTATGAAACTTCAGACTATCAGTTAAGGAAACAACTACATAGGTTTTGGAGAATGCATAAACCCACCTGTTGCAATTAATTATTGCTAATTACACATCTGAGGAACACCTATATATATTTTAAGTGCTAGCAGTCCATTGCTCTTGATAATTTGTTGATCAGACACATAATCCTAAATACATTCAACTGATTTTTAGGAGAGGTAATTTGATGATCTCAATATAACTCAAATTTGAGCTTGTAGCTTGTGATCATGTAAGGGTTTTTTTCTTAAGCATCATTTTGCATCAGTTCTGTGACCCCTAGAATTAGCTTGTGCATCTGGAACCCCACATGGAGAGCCATGTGTATGAATACCTTAGTAGGACTTGTGGGAATCCACAGTAATCTCCAGAGGAGTTGTAGGAATAGTTTGGTTACTCACTAAGAGAACTTCCTGGTATACCATGATGTTTGGCTCCACAGTATGCATGTATGTATGTGTGTATGCATATACATATTCATATATACATATATATATATATATATATACACACGCATACACACATATGTACCTTGTGAATATATATTCCTCATTGCTGATAAAAATGGGGAAAGAGCATTCTACTTAACAGGAAGATAATGTTCCTATGAGGAAATGTAGCTTAAAGGAAAGGGTCTAATATAGAGCTAATTTTGACCCCTACCTTATTAAGAGACTAGGGTGGGAGAATGATATGTGTCTTTATTCTGAGACTATGCTGGTTATGTAGGATTCATATATAGTTATATAGGAATCATATATACATATATATACATATATATATATATATATATGATTAAGGAAATTTCAGTTTAATCACCAACCATCTACTGATAAATCTTGTAATTTGCTTCTGTGACAATCTGATATCAAATTATTGTATAGCTTTTGTCTCTCCTAAAAACCAAGGACCAAATATTTCTTGTTAATTTAATACTCTAGTCAAGTTATTTTCCAGTTAATTGAGATTCTACTGTACTATGGTAAAAACCAAAGTACAAAGAAATGAAATGTTTTACCCTGGCTCATACTGGAGATTATTAATGAAGTCACAAATTTCACCTAGGTCTCTACTCAACTATTAAACTGTCATTAGCTATTAAATTATTGCGCATATCACGTAGTAGAAGTATTCTGTTTTCACATTAAAGCTAATAGTGCTACAAAAACAGACAAACAAAACTATAAACCAATTTAATTAATGAATATTGATATAAAAATTGTAAATAGTATACTAGAAAGGAAATTATAGCAAGATATAAAAAAAAAGATCATTGCTATGGCCAGGTGAGATTTATACCAGAAATGCAGGACTGGTTCAATATTAGGAAAACTATGAGCATATTGACCATATCAATAAAAAAAAACATATGATTATATCAATACATACAAAAAAACTTTTTAAAAATGGGATTGGAACCCATGTCTTCCTGTATTTTAAAGATTTTTTTTTGTGAGGCAATTGTGATTAAGTGACTTGCCCAGAGTCATACTGCTAGTAAGTGGTATGTGTCTGAAGCCATATTTGAACTCAGGTCCTCCTGACTCCTGGGATAGTGCTCTATCCACTGCACCACCTAGCTTCCCCAAAAGAAAACTTTTGACAAAATAAAATACGCATTCCTAGTCAAAAATTAGAAAACAAAGAAATAAATGTAGCCTTTCTTAAAATCAGTAGTACCTAACTAAAACCAAAAGCAAATGTTATCTGTAATTGAGATAAACTAGAAGCCTTCCCAATAAGGTCAGGGGTGAAATAAGGATGTCACTGTTAATATTCAAAATTTGTTAGAAATGCTATCTATAGCAATAAAACAAGAAAAAAGAAATCAAAAGAATAAAAATAGGCAGAGAAAAAAGTTAATCACTCTTCTCATAAGATATGATGATATGCTTTCAGAAGCCTAGAGAATAAACTAAAAAAAAAAAAAACAACAAAAAACTAGTTGAAACAATGAACAACTTTGCCAAAGTTGTGTGATATAAAATAAACCCATATAATTCACCAGCATTTGTATATATTACCAGCCAAACCTGGTGGGAAGAAATAGAAAGAGAAATTTCATTTAAAATCACTGAAGACACTATAAAATATTTGGGAGTCTATTTGACAAGACAAATCCAAGATCTATATGAACACAATTAGAAAACACTTTTCAAACAGGTAAAGAGAGTTCTAAACAATTAGAGACATATCCATTACTCATGGGTAGGCCACACCAATATAATAAAAGTGACAATTCTAAGTTAATTTACTTATTCAGTGCCATAACAATCAAACTATCAAAGAGTTATTTTAAAGACTTAGAAAAAATAATAAAATTTATCTGGAAGAACAAAAGGTCAAGAATATCAAGGGAATCAATGAAAAAAAATGTGAGGGAAAGTGGCCCAGCAGAAAGTGTCAATGATCAAAATAATTTGGTATTGTCTAAGAAATAGAATAGTGGATGAATGGAATAGATTAGGTACACAATACACAGTAGTAAATGACCATAATATAGTATTTAGTAAACTCAAAGATAAAAACTTTTCAAATAAGAAATAAGTAAGCATTTGCAAAAAATGGCTAGGAAAACTAGAAAATAGTTTGGCAGAAACTAGGCATGGATCAACACCTCACACCATTTACCAAAATAAGGTCAAAATGAGTAATGATCTCTACATAAAAAGTAAAATAATTAATATATTGGGGGAGCATGGAAAAATTTATCTGTCAGATGAGGGAAGAGTTTATGACCAAACAAGAGATAGAGAGGATCATAGGATGTAAAATGGATCATTTTCATTACATGGAATTAAAAGTTTTTCCACAAAAAATAGCCAAAACTAGAAGGAAAGCAGGAAAAAAAGGGGGGGAATACATAAAGTTTATCTGATGAAGGTTTCATTTCTCAAACATTTAGGGAACTGAGACAAATTTACGAAAAAATGAGTCATTCTTCAATTGATAAATGATAAAAGGGTATGAACAGGCAGTTTTCAGATGAAGTAATCAAAGCTATTTACAATCATACAAAAATGCTCTAAATCACTATTGCTTAGAGAAATGAAAATTAAAACAAATCTGAGGTACTACTTCATATCTATCAGATTGGCTAATATGACAGAAAAGAAAAATGACAAATGTTAGGGGGATGAGGGAAAATCAAGACACTGATGTACTGTTGATGGAGTTGTGAATTGGTCCAATCATTCTAGAAAAGAATTTTCAACTACACCCAAAGGACTTTCAAACTATGCATACCCCTTAACCCAGCAATACCACTACTAGGTCTGTATCCCAGAGAGATCAAAGAAAAGGGGAAAAGGACATACATGTACAAAACTATTTATAGCACCTCTTTTTGAGATGACATAGAATTGGAAATTCAGGGGATGCCCATCAATTGGTAAATAGCTGAACAAGTTGTGGTATGTGATTTTGATGAAATCCTATTGTCCTGTAAGAAATAAGAAAGTATCAGAAAAACCTGGGAAGACCTGTATGAACTGATGCAAAGTCACGTGAGCAGAACCAGAAAAACATCATACAGCAATATTGTAATGATGATCTACTGTGAAAGACTTAGGTTCTTTGATCAATATAATCATCCAAGCTACTTCCAACAAACTCATGATAAAACATACTACCCACCTACAGATAGAACTGATGAACTCTGAGCACAGATTTAAAAATAGCTTTTTCACTTTCTTTACTCCTTTATTTTTATTTCTCTTTCTGTCTTTCTGTCTTTCTTCCTTTCACAATATGGTAAATGAAAATGGGACAGTTATGTGGTACAGTGGATAGAGCACTGGGCCTGGAACCAGAAAGACCTGAATTAAAATTTGGCCTCAATCACTAACTGTGTAACCTTAAGGAAATCATTTAAATCTGTTTTCCTCAATTTCCTCATCTGTAAAATGATCTGGAGAAGGAAATGACAAATCATTCTAGTATCTTTGCCAAGAAAACCTCAAAGGAAGTCATAGTCAGACACATCTGAAATGACAGAACCACCACAACAAATATAGAAATTTGTTTTGCATGACTTCACATGTGTAATTGATACCTTATTGCTTATCTTCTTAATGTGTGGGGGCAGATATGGGGAGAGGGGATCAAAACTAGAACTCAAAATTTTTAGAAATGAATGTTAAAATAAATAAATTAAGGAATGGGAGAAAAGAAACTAATGGTGCTGTTAAAAATAACTAAGGTTAATTTTCAACCATTCTTTCCTCAGGAGTGTGTAAATTGTAATGGTAGTAATTATCAAATACGTAACATTTATATAGCCCTTCAAGACTTATAAAAAGTTTTTTTTAATTCATTATCTCATTTAGTTCTTGCAGTAACCCGTAAGTACTTCAGATGATTTCAACAACTTTATTTTATCAATGAGGAAAGTGAAACCCAGAGAAAAGTTAAACAATTTCTCCATATTAATGGATCTAAATATTTGTTGGAGACAAAATTTGAACCCACCTTCTTGATGCTAAATCCACCACTCTATCCATCCTGCAGTGATTATGTAGCCCTTTACGTACATTAATTGATATTCACATATGTTTGATATAAGGACTACAGGTATTATTATCAGCCCTATTTTACACATTAGGGAATTGAAGCTCAAGGATACTGGTACTTAGTTGCACACGTAGTAATTGTGAACACAGGCATCTCCTCCCATTGTTCCAGTGTTCCTTAGGCTATGTCAGACTGTCACAAGTAGACTAATTGGAATCTGTAGAATGTCAAGTATACTGCAGCATATTTACAATATTGACCTAAGTACAAGATAGGGTTCTAGACATATCACTAGGAAATTGATCAAAAAAAGAAATAGATAAGACATGTGATGAGTAGTTGAATAGAAAGAGCACTGACTTTGGAGTATGAGGATCTGTGTTCAAATCCCTCCCCTGACACTTTACACTTGTTTGTGTAAACTTGTACCAGTCAATTAACTTCCCTGGACTTCAGTTTTCTCACTTGTAAAATGAGGGAGTTGGATTTGTTAATTTGTAAGCTGTCTTCTAGATCTAGATGCATGATCCTATGAAGAGATGGACAACTCAATTGCATTACTGCCTTGTTTTAACCCTCAATATTTGTCTTTGCTAAATAAATGAAGATTTAATTTGGAAACTCACAAGTTTAAAAAATGGCATAATGGGAGTTAGCTCCAAAGTGTCCATGGGGTTGTCACCTATATAAGTCACTAGCATCTTTTCCTGATGTACAAAGATACTTAAAACTACCTGCATTTGCTGCCACTTGGTTTTGTAGCACCATCAGGAGGAAGACTATCAAAAAAGATGGTGTTTGTTTTTCAATGTGTGAAGAAGAAAGCCATCGAAATAAGTTCCATTAAAAAAAAACAAAAAAATTAAATTCCATTCAACATTGGTATGAGTAACCATTTAAAATCATGTGTTTTAGCATATTCACGACTATGTAAAACTTGCAGAATAATTTTCCAAATTAATAAAATCACTTTGGCAGGACAAATAATCTTGTGTCTACTTGATGATTTTGATTAGCCTAGCCTGCAGAATACATACATACACACACATATACACACATGTGTATATATACATGTGTGCATGTGTGTCTGTGTGTCTGCATGTTGTATGTATGTAGATGTAGAAATGTGTATGTATGTAGATGTAGACATGAATATGTGTTTATATGTATATGTGTATACACACATATATTCTATTATTAGGTTTTGAGTTTAGGTTTGGTTTTTATTTTATCATTTTTTAAATGTAGGTAATTAAGAAATCCTAAATAGAGTAAATGAATAAATCATCATCAATAAACATTGAGGAGAGTGTTAAATGAAAATTCCTTCATGATCAACCTGAGCAAATAGATACAGATGTATATTCTCAATCAATTCATTAATTTTTATAAATATGGTAAGAAAATTTGTAGCACGTTCTCAACAAACTCACTTATCTTTCAGAGCAATATATTAAAACCAAGCAAACACACTCAGAGGAGCCTTTAGCAACTTATTTTCTCTCCATTACATTTGTTAAGCATACTCTCTAATGTAGTCTGAGAGATTTTCCTACTTGCAGTCATCAGCTTCTCTTGTATACATTATATATCCTTTGGCATATGCTTCTCTTTGTTGTTTCAGATGAGTATCATGGTTTACCTTAAAGAAAAGATATTATGTACATAGGATTTAAGCTTTATTCTCAGCTAATTTGTGATTGTTTTCCAAATTGGGATATTCTCACCCAGACTGGGAGATGATCCATAATGTATTGTTTTCTCTTCCCTCCTAAAAATCCCTGCAAAATATGGTCTCATTTTTTTTTTTTTTTTGTCTACCTGACTGATCCAATCAGGAGACCATTAGGGCAAGAACCAAAAAACATCTTCCTTGAAGGTTTTGCTTGTGCTGGTCTAGGTTTGTTCTTAATGAAAAAATAATGTTTTGTTCATTAAGTCAGCTCTACTAGCAAATCATTTGATTGGTTGGAAACCACATACATTTCTTCTGATTCACACTGTAATTATCACAGTCAACACCAATTGAAATATGTAACATACATTGATTAAATAGACCTGCCTTTTTAAACAATGACTTTTATCTCACTCCTCCCATTTGTTTTGCTAAACATTGATATGAGATAATTTATAACATATAATAACTGAATTAGGCTCTTCTGTTTTATCTTCTATGGGTATTCTTATCATAGAATACTGCACTAAGAAGGATTTTTGTCAGATGAATGACTTACAATGTTGCCAAGACCTTTTATTAACAGGAATACTGATGGATGTAAATCATAAACAGTACAAATCCATACAAAGTGACTGAATGCTAAGGGAGCTGGGATTTCATGTGGTGACACTATAAAATTTTAATTGAGGCAAAGTTATTTATATTTGAGACAAATCTTTTTGCCTCTTACCTGACAAAACCATTTACTTTCATTTACTATTGATCTAAAAGTATCTGAATATTTCACATGGATCTATATGATATACTCCAATTTAAAAGGTACATTTCTTTGTCTTTCTTAAACACTTCTAGGTAAATTTCTGAAAATTGGCCAATGGAGTGCCTCTCAAGTTTATCAAAGGACTCTCTATCATGACACAGGCTTGGAATCATTATACTGAAGTGAAAATTACTCTTCTAGGAAGCACTAATCAAGATTAACTGTCTACATGTAGAGGGAAAATGCATAACCTCACAATTACTAGTAATTAGTAACGTATTATTGAGTGTATTCAAGATTCAGACACAGTCTCAAAAATGAAGGCATTACTTACAGCTGGAGAATATCAGTGGGCACGAATGTTCATCCATTGGGAAATTATGGAGCTGCAGCTGGCATTCCGCATTGATGGTGAGCCTATGGATAAGCCAAGCATCACTTTCATGGCCAGGTACATTAGGACACAGTTGAGTTCATGGGCAAGGTCTGCTGGGAACTATTTATGTCAGGGAATACAACACACGTGCAATTTAGGATCTCTCTAGGCAGCTGTTGCAAATTGACAGCACTTTATTTAACAACACTAGTCTTCAGTCCCTTTCTTTCTTTTTTAAAACTACCAGCAAGGGCTAACCAATTTGGAAAATCAAAGGCCATGGCTAAAATTCACACGTTTTACTGGAGAAGGAAAAATGACAACAAAACAACAACAAAACCAATTACTGGTTCAAAATCAGTCAATTTTTTTATGTTAATTGTTCAAAATATCCATTTGTTTGAATTTTAACTGCTAATTCATGTTTTCAATCTGGTTTATGTATATAGATAAGAATAATATCCAGTACACTGTATGCAAAAGCACTTACAGATTCATTTTATTAGAGAATAATGATTAAAAGGACAGACAGCATGGCATGAAGGAGAGAAGGCTATCCTTGGATACAAAAAGACAAGGGGTCAAGTCCTACCCATAATGCTTTTTAGCTATGTGATGAGAATCAACCCTTAGCCCTTTGGGCTAATTAACACTATGAGTAACAGAGGAGTTGCACATCTGTGTCAGGAATCACCATAACGGGAATTCCCCAAGTTGATGAAATCACAGATCCACAAATCCTTCTTGTCTCCCTACTGAACCAAAAAAATAATAAACACAAAAGAGTTGAGAGATATTAGAGGACTGAATATATCCTATTTATTTCACAAGGAAGACTCAAATACAAAAGGGAACACAGACGTCTATATGAGTTTGAATCAAACAGACAACATTGCCTCTAAGAGTGTTTTTAAAACCTCCACAAAGGAAGAGATGCTGTAGCTCATTCCCCATAGGCTGATGACTGAGAAACCAGTAAGTTTTAAATCTGGTTTGCCCAGTTTCCTATAGGGAAAGAGTACAGAGTTAAATGAGCAAAGTTATAATGCTTTGTACTAATATATGTCTTCTAAATTAAAGGGACACCTCTGAAGTCATCAGATATTCCTTAGGAAGAAACATTTAAGAATTTATTTGCTTTTTCGCATCATGGCAGAAAGCCATGTATTCATTCTGATTCTAGTCCCAGATACAGAAGTGTTTTCTGGATGTGCGTTTGCTGAGCATTATGCAAAGGCTACAAATTTCCCTTCATCATGTTAGAACTAGATGGCACTATAGAGATTATCTAGTCCAACTGCCTCATCAACAGATGAGGAAACTGAGGCCCCAATATGTAAAAGTAATTTATGAATGACCACATAGGTGGTAAATGGCCCTAGGCTTAGGCATCAGTCCCATTTTTTTTTGCTCCAGATGTGATATTCTTTCCTCTACAGCATGCTGTCTTCCATGGTCATAAACCATTTTGGAAAATTTTTTCAAGAATATCCAGTCTTAGAGAATTGTCATTTTTAAGGCACTAACACTAATCTCCTTTTATTCAGGTTTCAGAAGCCTGAAAATGTGTTGCCTACAACATGCATTTGGGTGAGCTTGATCCCAATCAGCTTTACCCTTCTCTGTACTATGTGTCATTTCCTTGTACCTTTTGGTTGGGTAACAAACAAAAGTTTATAGACTCAAATCCTTAAGCATAGTGATAGATCCATACCATAGAAGGCATGGATAAACATTTGTCAACTTGGCATAATAAGCTGTCAGAATTTTCATTGATTCCCATTTGCACTTACCAATATTACATCCATATATTGGAAAAGCTTGAGGCCAAAAAACATTAGTGTCACAAATACAAAATTTCCATAGAAATATAACCAAAAAGTCAAAAATGAGAGGCAAAATTGACTATTATTTATTTTAGGGGCCCTCAATAATCATTTAAGAATTGGGCATGCAGCTATCAGTCCATTTACATGACTGTTTCCCATGATAACTGCAGTGATCCTTTGTCATCATGTGGTCAGTCAAGGAACTATCTACATTCTGATATCTGGCTGTGCATTTTGGGATGTGATCACTAATCATGCACACATTCAAGGACATTTATTAATAAGGGAGGGAAGGAGAGAAAAAGAGAGAAAGAAAGAGGCAGAAAGAGACAGAGAGGGACAGATAGAGACACAGAGAAAGAGACAAAAACAGAAAGAAAAAGGAGAGAGAGA
>NW_020951369.1:1581857-1605630 GCF_900497805.2 Vombatus ursinus
TTAAAGGGGTTATGTATATGTTGTTTTGGTAAGCCTTTGTTACTATCTTCAGATAAAATAACTGAATAGTACTACACTATAGTTTGCATATAAATTAGACTTAGTAAAATAATATCACTTCCATTTTGGGTGGGTTGTTGTGTTTTTGTTGTATTTATGTGTGTTTATACAAAAGATGTGAATGTTCACACAAGAAGTGAAAATGAAGCATATATACATATATGCATGCCTCTCTCTCTCTACATATATGTATATATACACATACACACATATATACATATATACATATATGCACATATATACACATATATACATGTATACACATATATACACACATATATACATATATAATTTTAAAGAGAACACTTTTTTGAGATTCAAAGAAGAGTTATGATCCAGTTTATTTGGTCTGTCTTTGCTTTATTGAGCTAATTTCCTATTATGTGCCAATACTTAGGCACACCTGGCAGGCATTCTTCCAGTTAGATTCTAGGTTCATTTTATTTATGTGTAAAATAAAAGGCTAGGGTTAGATGATCTCTAAATTCCCTCAATCCTGTAACACTTTACACATCTTTATTTTCCTATATTAAATGAATAAAACTAGGAATCTTTAAAGTTTTTGGTTCGGTTTTCCATAGTCTTATCACTTTTATCTAGATAACCAGTACCATTAAAAAGGAAACTAACAAGAAAATAAAATGGCAAGAGTTTCAATCTCTCTCTGTCTCTGTCTCTGTCTCTCTCTCTCTCATTTCAAGTCATCATCCCCCACACCATACCTTCCAAAATACATCATTCTAAATATTTTTTTAAAGTTCTGTTTTTACAAATTTAGTAGTATATGAGCGAGGTAACAAGTTTGAAGATCATTTGTTTGGACTTCTAGCTTTCTTACTGCATACTTTGCATTGGGACCACTGGAATATTACCATGCAAATTCATGTAAAGTATGCAAAAGTGATGAAATTGTAGAGTAGAGGTACTACTATATTCTAATTTAGTAACCCAAAATAAAATGAGTGATGATCTAAGAAACTTTTATTCCCAGTGCTACCAAATGAAAAGACATACCCTTACCTTAAAGTATACAAGATTTTCCCATCATTCCATATTCTAAGGAGTTGGTTGGGTGTTGTAATCCAGTGAGCTTCTGCAGTTTTTGAGTTCCGGAAGATGGTATCTGGAATCCAGATTAATCCAACCATATTGCTGTTCAGAGTTAATATTTTCATTGTGCTGTTGAATCTAAGGCGACTGTCTGTCCAAGTCTGAGCAAAAAATATGTCAATTTGGTATTCCTGGCAAGAAAACAAGAAGAAAGGAGGTAATTTATTTATAGCTTTTCTTAATATCTCCTATCTTAAAACTACCCCTTTCTATGTACTCTCCCCTTTCCTCATTTTTTAAATTTTTAAATTTTTTGGAATTACAGAAATCTATCCATTCCTTTCTTGGCTCACTATTTATTACCTCAACCTTCTTCTCAGAGAAGTCAGAATGCATCTTTATCCCCACAATATCTTTATTCCATCACCTTGGGAACAGTGGTTTCCTGGCATTGTTGAATAGTAAGACAGGTGTTTAAGAATTAAAAATTCGGGGACAACTAAAGATGGTCATCACTGATAAAGTAAAAGAGCTAATGACAGACAAATGATGTTAAACAGGACAGCATTTGCTATCCCAGAACATTAATTGTTTCATTTTCACTCTGTCACTTAGATATTCTTTTGCATGTTTAGCCCTAAGCAGAAAGATTATACCAGCATGTTACTACCATTATAGATGCAAATTCATTATTATTCTTCTTCATAGATGATACCTCTCATTCTCCCTTCTCTTCCCCCCACAGCAAATGCTCAGACCTCAAAAGAACTTCATTAATATACTAATATGGTAGTTTCTAGTTGCAATGCTGTGATGATATGATTTAAGAAAAGGGACCCATTCCTTCCCTCCCTATATGTTTGATGCTAAGAAGCTCTAAATCATATGTGTGGATTAATAAACTTTTGATCTTTGTAGGGTCATGTGACCACATTTTTTTTTTTTTTACAAATATAACTTATTATTGCAATAGCTGTAAGAGGATGGGCAAATAACTTAACCTCTATGGCAATTTCCTAGAACAAATCTGCTGAGTCATAGATGGGGCATAAACTGCACTGGTAGAGAGAGTCCATAAACCAAGGGAATGACACAATTCAATTTAATTTAATAAGCTTTTATTAAGTACTTCATAATGTGCCAGGCACTATACTTGGCTTTGTGGATACAAAAGGCAAAAAAAATGAAACTGTCCCTGCCCACTAGATACTAGAATTTTACTAGGGAAGAGGAACATGTTCATTGATAAGTAAACAAAGAGATACAGAGGACATGAAAAACAAAATGGCAGGGACACTGACAATTGGCAGCATCAGGAAAAGCCTCTTGGAAGGGGTGGCATTTGACATGACTCTTGAATGGAAATTGGAATTCCAAAAAGTGACAGAGAAGAGGGATAGCCTTCCAGACTTTATGAAAAAATCACAAAAGTAATCCATGGAATGTTCCTATACAGGAAGTGTGATAGCTTGACTAGAAATCAGGCTAACTGAGAGACAATGATGTGAACTAAGTTTGGAAAGGGAGATTGGGATAGACTGTGAAGGGTTTTAAATGACAGTTTTATCTTAGTAACAATAGTGACCCACTGAAGCTTCATGAGCAAGGTAATGACAAAGACAGAAGTGCAGAGTAAGAATAATGATTGGCATCTATGTGGGTGTTGGTATGATGATGGCGATATACTAAGGCCCCACAAAAGAGCAAGTTAGATTCATTTTTTTTTCTGAGAAGTTATTGAAACTCAGGATTTAATTCTTTTAGAGGTCTAGGATTTTGTTCCTTAATATCGTTATCTGGTTCCCTAACTAGAAAAACAGCCAAGACAAGAGGGGCTAGGACTCTTCTCTGAGGCTTCAAACCTCAGACCAGCAAAATGTCCAACACCAAAGCAGGAAATCATTCTACTCAATTGCAGGGATGCTCATCAATTGAGGAATGGCTGAACAGGTTGTGGTATATGATTGTTATGAGATACCACTGTGCTGTAAGAAATGATGAACTCAATGATCTTAGAAAAACATGGAAAGACTTGCATGAAATACTGTATCAACTGCATACTTAATGAATGCCCCTTCCCATGCTCTAAGTAAACCTGTTTTTATTAAATGTTTGATGGACTATGATTGTCTGGTATATGATTCTGAACCTGATGTATTTTTTTTTTAGCATAGGAGACTGCATTCATTGAAGATTCCTGATATAGAAGGTATTTATTGAAAGTGGGGAGGCAGGCATCAGGTTGGAAAAGGGCCTGTTGTAAGGAAGGTTAGTGTCCCCTTCTCAAAAACAAACAAACAGATTTTTTTTTCATATCACAAGTGCAAACGTAACACCAGAGAAATTGAATCACAATGTTAAATAATTTTCCAAAAGTCACATAGAAAGTCAATGGTTATTTTGCAAAGTGTGTTGACTCTGATAATTAAATTAAATCCTAGAATTTCAAGTGTAACCTTTAGAAACCTACAGCCCAACTTTCCCCCCTTACTCTTTGCTAACAGAAAAAAATAAATAGATTGAAAGCAGAAAAAAACATTTTGGACTACTCTTTATGCTTCATCCTCTCTCCTTGCTCACAAATTGATGAAGAAACACTGAGAGAGATCTCAACGTGATCCTAGTTAAATGATTGTCTCCTTTTGCCTCAGTTTCCTCATTTGGAAGATGGGGGTGGTGGTGGAACAGTCTCAAAAGTCTTAGTTCTGACATTATGTGAAATTAATTTCCTTCCAAACATAAACTCATTTTAGCACGGAATTGTTCATTTCACTAGGTCCATTGTGTCAAATGGGTGTGAGTTTTTAAAGTGATTCTAAGACATCTATGATGATACAGTAGGATAACTGTTCCATATATGCACCATTGCCCCCTATTACAGAGATGATACAAGAATAGGTGGTAATAAATATAATCAATTCATCAGGAAGTATATCATTCAATTGGCCAAAGAGTAGTGGAGCCAAACGTTAGTAGTATCTTTCAAATTCTGCCTCCAACAGAGACAAGAATTAGTCCCGTTTCATAATATCATTTTCCCAATATATCTTTTACTCAAGATCATGTCACCAACTTCAACTTGGTAACAGTGTGGCATGCTCACTCTGACCATTAAATTGTTTCTAAATTTAACAAATGTTTGAGAAGAACCTTATACACACAAAGAAAGATAATTTTGGTTCTATTATAGAAGCAGTCTTTTTTTTTTCCCCAGTGGAGTTATCCATTATTTTTCCTTGGGAAAAAAAAATTTCCAAATGGCTTTTTGGAATATATATTATACTTTCACATTCATAAATATCTTTGAAATTAAAGTATCTGATGTACAAACAGTTTATTTGAAAAGCAAAGTACTGAATTTAAAAGTGACAGGGGAAAATGAATATGTACTGAATACATCATTGCAAATGTTAGTGTTTCCTAAATAATTTGTTTTAATAATTTTAGTGTCTAATGAGTCCTAAATAAGCCATGAATTATTATGGTGTATGGAAGATGCTAGCACAACAGGAGAAAATCATACTTATGAATATAACATTCATTATCCACAACTTTGACAGAACTACAGAAAGGTTTCCTAACCTAAGTACCCTTGCCATTTATTGCGGTGGAAAAACAGAGACTGTAAGCTCTTAAGAAGCTGAGAGTGTGGGATTATAGAGTTATTTTTTAATGGTGGCTATTCTAGCATACCAAATTGTATCTTTACTAAATACCTCAAATAATATTGCCCACACCAGCCCTGTATCACAATGATTTAATGATGTATTTAAACAATGTCCAAAATATTATGAGTCCCAACTGTAGCATGGCTTTTCTATTTTTTTTAAATACTGTACTAATTCCATGGTTGCTGATGATCTTACCTCATATTTAAGCCCCAAAGGCACTAACTCCCCCAAACATCAGACTATGTAACAGCTAGATTGCTGCACATGACTTTGTTCTCATGAAATTAATTTCCTCCTATAGCATTCATTCCCAACTATGTTTTATAGACTTTAGCTAGAGATGATTAAAAAAAAACAGTGATAAAGATCACAAATAAATTCTTCTTTCATCTCTTAACTTACATAGTGAGACACACTGTACATTGACCCAACATCATGAGGTCATTTTGGTCCTCTTTGAGTATGAAGGACAGCAACCACCAAACCAAAAAAAGGAAAGGAATGAAGCAAATGACCTCTAAGATCCTTTTCAGTTCTAAATCTATGATTGTATTTTTGGCTTAGAACAAAGCATACTAAAGCTTTTCCAAAATAAATAGATAATAAAAGCCTGTTTGTGAGGCCTGAGAGGAAAGTTATTACCAGTTTTTGGGATGAGAGATGAGAGAAGGCTTTTTGGAAGTGGTGGTATTTAAATTGTATTTTAAAGAATGAAAAGGAATTCAAAAACAAAATGGAGGAGGATGGGGCATTCTAGCCAAAGGGAACAGCTGGAACAAAGGTAAGGAGCACCTGAAAGATCTCTAGGCAGTTACAGATAAGAGGATACAGTTAGTGATCCCTGACCAGGAAGCTGTTGCATAGCATTTGGCTGCCCTGAGTTAGAAGTGAGAAGGGGTCACTATTACAGCTTGAAACCAAGAGAGAGCCTTTGATCACCATTCTTTCTCTACAAAATCTTCTATGAATTCCCTGTCTCCTACAAGGTGTCAAAGAGAGAAGATGTTGTGAAGAGACAATTGATAGAATCATAGATCTGGATTTGGAAGGAACCTCAGAAGATAACTACCTTATTTTACAGAGGAGGAAACTGGGGGGCTTGAAGGATTAGATTGGTCCAAAATTAAAAAAACAGTAATTTCCAGAGGTCAGATCTGAACCTATGTCATCTGACTTTAGAGCCAATGATTTTTCTTCTAAACCACCCTGTCATCTACAAGGTATGTAGGGATTAGAAAGGGTGAAAAGTCAAAGATAACTACAAGGCTATGAACATGGCAGCCACAGTGGTGCCATAGATAGTATAAGGAAGTAATAAGGAGAAACAAATTTCAATGGAAAAATAACACATAATTTGGCCATTTTGAACTTGTGTTGCCAGATTTATATCCAGGAGGAAATATCTTATGAATAATTGGAGATTCTGGTTGGAGGAGTATAAGGGTGGAGGTCATTATTGTGAAAATAGAAACGTGAGATTTATCTTTTGAAAAGCAGTAGTGGGAACTGGGTAGGGTACTGAGTAAGACTGCCAAGGTAATCAGTGATAGACAAAATAGTAAAAATCCACAAAATGAGATATTTTTCCCAATCTAATCTAATCCAATAAGTATTTGCTAAGTGCCTAGTATGTTTCAGCTATTGTACCAGATACTAGAGATTCAAAGACAAAATCGAATGAACTAGAGTTTTGTCCTTCCAGGTATATCAGTGGAAATTGGCTATTTTCTGGTTTACGATTAACATCTATAACATATTCATTCAAAATTAATCTTTTTTTGTTATATCATTCAAATGAGGATGAATTTGAACTATAAAAATCCAAACTTATCATCCACCATTTTGCTTGAGGAAATGTCAATATACATAAAGGTCTGATTTAAGCTATTCCCAAAATAGAAATCAGCCAGAGGCTAATAAATGCTCCAGTAGGGAAAGCAAAATATATAGACTTGATTAGGATTCTTACTCTTCAGATGCCAAGTCAGGTAAATGGCAAAAAAAAAATATTTCATCAGCAGAAATACTTTTGTCCTTCTTTGAAGAATTTTCTGAAGACAGAGAACTCATCAACCATTCTGTAATTCTCCAGGGACCTGAGACTTTTACTAAATAGTTCACTTTAGAAGTAGTTGAAATATCTCTATTCTAGGCTAAAACTACAGAAGTGATAATATAGTTTACAACACTTGAAGATTTCATTTTCAGTTTTTAGGTAGAAATATATATATGTATATACACACACATACATATATGTACATACATATATGCACATAGATATTTACATATATATTTTATTATTTTCCCAATTACATATGATAGCAATTTTTAGTATTCCTTTTTACAAGATTTTGAGTTCCAAATTTCTCTCCCTCCCTCCCCATCCCCTCTTCTAAAAATGGAGGCAGTTTGACATAGGTTATGCATGTGCTATCATATAAAACATATTCATATTAGTCACAGTTGTGAAAGAAGAAACAAATCAAAAGAAAAAAACACAAAAAAGAATAAAGTAAATATGAAAAAGTAAGCTTTGATCTGTATTCAGAGTCCATCAGTTCTTTATCTGGATGTGGATAGTAATTTCTTTTGTGAGTCTTTTGTACTTCTCTTAGATCATTGTGTTGCTGAGAAGAGATGAGTTATTTATACTTGGTCATCACACAATGTTGCTGATACTATGTGCAATGTTTTCCTGGTTCTGCTCATTTCATTTTGCATCGTACAAGTATTTATAGGTTTCTCTGAAATCTGCCTGTTCATTATTCCTTATTGCACAATAGTATTCCATTACATTCATATACCACAACTTGTTCAGTCATTCCCTAATTTATGGGCATCCCCCCAATTTCCAATATTTTGCCACCATGAAAATAGCTACTATAAATATTTGTGCACATGTAGATCCTTTACCCTTGTTATGATCTCTTTGGGATACAGGCCAAGTAGTGGTATTGCTGCTTCAAAGGGTATGCACAGTGTTGTTGTCCTTTGGGCATAGTTCCAAATTTTTTCTCCAGAATGATTGGATCAGTTCACAACTCCACCAACAATGTATTAGTGTTCCAATTTTCCTACATCCTCTCCAACATTTATCATTTTCCTTTTTTGTCATATTAGCTAATCTGATAGGTAGAAGGTGATCAGAGATGTCAGAGTTGTTTTAATTTGCATTTCTCTAATCAAAAGTGATTTAGAGCACTTCTTCATATGACTCTAGATAGCTTTGATTTCTTCATCTGAAAACTGCCTGTTCATATCCTTTGACCATTTATCAATTGGGGGATGACTTGTATTGTGATTATATATTTAGAACTAGAAGTTACTTTGGAAATCATCTAGTACAACCCCTCTCTTTTTACAAGTGAACAAACTGAGGCTGGAGAAGTTAAGCAATTTTCTTGAGATCACACAGGCAATAAGTTGAAGATCTAGAATTTGGATCAAATCCCTCTGCATCCAGATCCAATATTCTTCCCACTATACTATAGTGCCTGTGGTTGAAGCGCTGCAAAAATTGTAAGCCAATGGAGTTGAGAACATTGAAGGATTATATGATCATGTTATTGGAGGGGAAACTTACTTGGATAATTAAATTCATTCAGGATACTGGTGAACAATGGTTTGCAAAGACTGTGAGCCTCATGCTAGGTATTAATTGGAGAAGTTAGAATGTGAACTAGATGGTTCTCAAAGACTGTAACAAGGATGGGGAAATCGGGATACATATTGAGTTCATAGACTTTGAAGGGTAAAAGTTATCAGAGGTATGGGGAACAGCCTAGTTGCAGTATTGAAGAGTAAACTGTGGTTACAGGGGAATTAGAAAAAAAGAATAGCCCCCAAAAGCCTAGACTTCAAAGTACTCAGTGGAAATCTAGCTTTCAGTTAAAGTGAGAGAAAAGAAAGAGTATTGTAGGAAAAGCAGAGGATGAAGAGGGAATTTAATAAAAAAAAAAACAGTGAAAGATATCCAAAAGGCAGAGTGGAATATATTAAACCAGTGGGATCAAACTCAAATACAAACAGAGCCACTATAATGTAAATAAGGATCCTTGTGGGCCACATAATAACTTAGAAAGCCATATATTGACACTATCAATTTAATTTTATTTTATTTTAATTTATTTCATTATATATTTTCCAATTATAGCTTCATCTGGTTCGGGCCATATTCAGGAATGTGAGGGCCCTCGTGAGGCCCATGGGCCATGTATTTGACACCTTTGGAATGGAGAACAAGTAATCCAGATTACAGTGGAGAAGAATAGGAAAGATAAGGTAATATGAAGATGGGTAAGGGAAGGAGATAGCAGAGGCCAGGAACTTTAATCTCAGATGCTGGATCACCAAGTAGGTTTTAAATATGATCACATTGGGAGGTAGATTGGAGTGATATTTTGTCATTAAGGGAGAAGTCTCACTTAGTTGTAAAAATTTTAAAATAGAACTCAATGAATTAAAGTACCCCTTGATTCTAACTAGAATACTGCATAGTAACTCACTTGCTGCTCAGACTAATGGTAGGTGATCAGAGAATGAAACCTCACCTATAGCTGCTCTGCCAAGACTGGTCATGACAAAGTGCTAGTGTTTTACTCTTCTGGATTTTGGTATTTGAAGGAACCTTAACAAAAATACATCTCACCTTTAGGAATTTCCCTTCCAGAAAACCCCACTGAGTAGCAATGAATGGCTCAACAATGAGTGGTTTAAAAAAATTACTTAATTCTCCTTTCTTAAATTAAAAAAAAAAAACCTTTCTAATTCCTTATCTGGGTTACATATTTATATTTAAAGTTGTATACCCAGAGGCTGCCTAATTTTAGTCTCCTTCCAGAAAAATAAATTGATTTCCTTTAGGCACTGCTTAGAAGTACTTCCATCACCAAAGTATCTCAGGAGAATTGTAGTGGTTTTGTAATAGAAAGAAGTGAAACAGGAAAGGTCTGTCAGCACCTAACCCTGATTAATTTGGGAACATTTCAATATTGCCTTAGGTAAACCCTATCACCAAATAGAAGAAGTAGGAGGAAGAGTGGGTAAAAAAAATCCCCTTGCTTATCTCTAAAGCTTGGCTTAAGGATTAATGGAAAGATGCAATAAAGTGATTGCTGGAGAAAATGTCCAGTAGGTCATAGCCCCCAGCATTCGGGAGGACTTCCAGTCACTTCATTTCCCCTAGTCACTAATGCTTTCATTAAATGACATGTGATCGGTTAAGAGGATGGTTAAGAGGATATTCATTTGTTAATTTAAACTCTCTTATTGATAGAAAGTTATTATATCATAGCATCAGCTATTTTGAATTGCAAGAGATCTCAAGTTCAACCCCATCATTTATAGATGAGGAAATTGAGACCCAATGAAATTAAATGACTTTCTCAAGGTCAAACAAAGAGTTAAGTAGCTGAGGCTATATTTTAACCATGGTTTTTCTGACTCCCAAGTTCTTACTAAATGACCTAACTTTAAAATAAGAGCATCTGTAAAATGAGCTGGAGAAGGAAATGGTAAGCCACTCCATTATCTTGGCCAAGAAAACCCCAAATGGAATCACAAAGAGGGACATGACTGAAAAACAATTGAACAAAAATTGGAATAGACTTCCTTTAAAGTCTTCTCCAATTTTAAATCTATGATTCTAAGATCATGTCAAAACCTCAGAAGAAAGCAGTTTCTCAGAGGCTGGGAGAATGGGTAAGTGAGAAGTACCAGGGATGGAAAAAAAGAATATGAGGGGTAAGATAGAAAATAAGAATAGTTAGACTTAGAAAAAAAATTAGAATTTAACTTCTTTTTCAAGAGTAGGAAGAAGATAAATGCTATAAATGGTAAATAAGACAAAACCCAAAAACAAAATTAAAAGAAGATCCAAAATAAGTCAAGATGAAAAAAAAATGGAGGCATAGGACTAGATGTCCTCTAAAGCTTCCTCTAGTCTTGTAATTCTATGATTATAACACAACCTTATAAGAAGGCAGAGTTTCTGAGAAACTGGGAAAATAGATTGGAGTGGAGAAGGAACAGGGACTGGGAGTAAAAATTATGAGATATGAGACAGAATTGACCTAGAATTTAAAAGGCTTAGAATTTAATTTCAGAAAGCAAGAATAGGAAGATGATGAGAAATAGAAAAATGAAAAAAGTTCAAATATATCAAAATGAATTCATTTTAGGAAACAATTGGGAACTACTGACCCAGAAGATTAAGAAGAATAAAGTAATATAGTAATGAGTAGTAAACATAGGAACTAGGGTTTGAAGGATCTTTGTGCTTAAAGATATCCAAAGAAGAGAACTTTTCAATGAGGCCTTATCACTTTCCCCTTTTTAAGATTTTTTTTTCAGATGTGGAAGTAACTGTCTGAATCTTACTTACTACATGCATTAGCCAGTAAAGCACCATAACATTATTTCATGGACTTAGGTCCTGAATTGGACCATATAGTACATATAATGCTGTCTAAGGAACTAGATGCAATATCTCAGACCACATAGGGCAAATTGGCAGATTCAAAGTGCTCACAAGAATGTATTAAAGGAGAAATTACCTTTCACATAATAGGGAATGAAAGCAGATACAGAAAATGAAAGAAATATACCAAAACAAGCATGAAGTATAATATTTGATCACTCCTTTCAAGTCTGTGAGGTTTATTTTCTCCTGAAATAAATTTTCCTTCCACATATAAAGCCAAAGTGCTGAAGAATTGATTCTTTTGAAGCCAGTAATATTAGTTCTTATGGTAAATTTTATTGAAATGTTTTTGAATTTGAAAGTAAGTGAATGTATTCTTTAAAATTTATAAGCAAAAAGAAATATAGAAAAATACTATTTAGAGCTATTTAGGAGAAGGAATTGCTACCCCCTTAAAAAAAAAAAGGGGCAACAAAGGGAGTGGAGAGAGCAGAACCCTCCAAAGCCTCTGTAGGAATAGCCAAAAATGGTCCATAACAGTAATCGTTCCAACAGCTAGAGAGTGTCTACTATCTGCTACACTTAAATAGCTTTAGTCTGTGTTCTTGGCCCTACACTAGCTAAACAGTCGGTCTGCAAAATGTTACCATGACATAGAGAAGTGTGGTACATTGAAAAGAAAGTTGGGTAGAGAGCCTGGAGACCTTGATCCTAGCTTCAGTACTTGTTAGTTCCTGTGGCCACGATCAAGTGACTTCACTTCTAGGAGCCTCAGTTTTCTTTTATGTAAAACAGCTAGGATTGGACTTGCATTACCTACCTTACAGCATAAGTGCTGGGGAGAAAGTGCTTTGTGAATGTATAGCACAAATAGGATTTATTACACATCTCATAGAGTTATAAATAAAGAATTTTTATAAACCTTAAAATAATGTGTCAATGTGAATTAATTTTTAAAATTTTTTTTAGACCTATCACTTTTTTTTTTAATCAAGCTCCTTTTATCTTGTTTCCATAACCTGTATCTTCTATTAAGCGTACCTTTTCCAGATACCTGAGAGATCCTGGAGATGGATTAGGATATTCTAGCTTTCTCTTACTATTCTCTTTCCTCCTCTTCCTCATCTCCCTTTCCTTCCTTCTCCTCTCCCCTTTCTTCTCCTCTTCCCTCCATTCATTCTCTAAGGGAGTAACTGTGATTTTGGTCACAGGGACTTTGACAGCTAGAACATATTCCGAGGGCTTCATTTCACCCATCCAGTGACTTGTTCTTCTAAATAGAGATATGGTGAAAATTCACTCGCTAAGGGAAAAGAGTAACTAATTCAGTGGTTCTTAGCTTTTTGTATATGTGTTATAGCCTCTTTGGCAATCTGGTGAAAACTAAGGACCCCTTCTCAGAACACTATTTTTTTAAAACACATTAAATACATAGGATTCCAAAGGAAACTAAAGATTAGTGAAAATAAAAATGTATTTCACCCTCTGAATCCCTGAAATCAATCTCCAAACTTTTAGAGGGTTGTCTATGGACCTCAGGTTAAGAAACACGGTTCTAATGGGAAGAAAGGGCATCATGCTAATGGGGTGATAGAGTCTCACCATGCTATTTATAAATATGAGATTTGGTAAGCCAATCTCTTTTTACTATGAATTCAAGCACCACCAAGTTATCAAAAATTATGTAAATACAATGTGAAACAAACTTGGTTTTATGAACATTAAGATGTATTTATTAATATTTCTGAAAGACAGTGACAAGGGACAAGGAAGCATGACTAGAGCTGGGAATCCCTGTAAAATCAATAAACAAATATACCATTAGCACTACAATGTTACCTAGACAAATGCTTCTTACAATTACAAAGGAACATTTTAATATATGGTATGTTCTAAACATGACCATCTATTTTTAAAATTGGTAATATTTGGTTTAAAGTCTTAGGTAATAGATTCATCTATAAAAACTATCCCTTCACACTCTGGTATGCCAACCTGTTAATTAATACTTTAGGACAGAATAATAAAATAATGTTCACATACATTTTCTCACTTTCCCCCCCACAGTAACACTGAGAGACAGGCAAGAGAGGTGCTATTATCCCTATTTTATAATGAAAAACATGAATTTTTTTTTCAGCCAAAAACAAGGTTTATTAAAGATCTGCCATATTAGCCAGACTCTTAAGGAATCTGAGCATCTGTGAGCTATTGGCTAGATTATAATAATCCCAGCATCTTAATGGAGACAAAATGAACCTTATATACAGAAAGACTATGGGAGAGATCTAGGAGTGGCCAAGTAGTCTATGAGGTAATAAAACTCCAGAGATGGCCAAGGGAGAATGGAGCCTAGATACGATTAAGGCAGAAGGGAAGTGGCTGGGGGACATAGGGAGGTCTAGGCTAGGTTAAGGGTAACAGGTTGGGCATAGCCACAATGAAAGGCCAGTTGATGGGATTATAGCCTCAGAGCAATGCCAGAGATTTGTGGGAAAGTCCAAGGGAAAAACATGAGTTTCTGATAGGTGAAATGATGACTGAGGTCACATATTTGAAAAGCAAGGAGGCCGGAATTTGAACCCAAGCCTTTTGATTTCTGATTCATTGTTCTTTCCACCATGTTATAGTGTTTGGGTACACTTCGGTTCACCATACAATTCTCAAAATATTCACTCTGGAATACTCTTTCCCATAACATGAAAGTTTTTCAGATTACTCCTATGCCCCAGTCAAATGACCATTTTTGAAAATGATTTGCAATTCAAAATTCCTGAATGTGTTGGCTTCTCCATTTCAATGTGAATTCCTTGGGAGCAGGGGGCTGTCTTATTATTTGTATCCTCAGAATTTAGCACAGTGTTTTGTACATAGCAAACGCTTATTAAATGTTTCATCCATCTACTCATCCATCAGTCTATCCATTCATTCATGATTCATTCTAAGTAGAATCCTTCCCTCACCTAGATGATGGTCTATTTGAGATTCACATTCCTACAATTCAGTTTACAAACTAGGAGACATCCCAACTTTAGAAGTGTGTGTGTCTGTGTTCATCTGTGTTACAGCAGCAACAGCAGTAGACTCTGTAATGCCCTCACATTGTGCATCTCCTCTTGCTCATGCTACAAGAGCCTTTCCAGACTAATCAGACATTGATTGATACCTTCTTTCTCTGTTTCTAGCTATTTACCAATTAAGTCCATGGGGGTGTAAGCTGTAAATTCAGTTTTCCATACTAGAATGCCCTCCCCTCAGCTACCTCCATATTTTCCTCTATGTAACTCAAAAACCCAAGGGAGATTTTTAGAGTCCCCAAAGGCCAAGGGTGGGGAATCTGAATCCTTGAGGCCACATATCACCTTCTAAATCCTCAAGTGCAGCCTTCTGACTGAATCCAAACTTCACAGAACAAACCTCCTTAATAAAAAGATTTGTTCTGTAAAACTTGGACTTAGTCAAAAAGCCGCACCTGAGGACCTAGAAGGCCACATCTGGCCTCAAGGATGTAGGTTCCTCACCCCCGTGCCCCAGACTATCCCTGGAGCAGAGCCCATCCAACTAAATCTCCTAGGGTAAGTTGTAACTCAGATTAGTTAAGACATAATGAAATTCTTCATCTCCTACACTTACTGTTCTTTTTGATTCCTTTTGCCTCTCAAATTTCCAAGTCCACTCAATTATATTCTGTTTCAATTATATTCCTCTCTTTCTCATCAGATCACTGCTGCCCAATTTTTAAATCCTTCACAGATTCCCCCCATGCATTCCAAATCTGATTCTGCCCACACCACTGCTTTCATTTCCTCTCACACTATGTTTTGCTTCCTTCTATCTGGTACAGCCTATGAAGTCAAGGCAAAAGAGAGGTTAAGTGACTTTCTCAAGATTATCTAATTTATCAGGGGTGAAATTGGATATAAGCAGCAAAGCTTGAGTCTCCAAAGACTTGCTTCATCATGAGGTCACCTAGTGACATCTGAAATCCTCATGGCATTCCTATTTAATGCCACTCCCGAGTCCTTGGTTATAAGTCTTTAGCTCAGGGACGATGCTTCCTGACAAAACACTGTAGATTGATTAAAAATTAATATTAATCAGAGGACAATGGTACAATCTGTTCACATCAGGAAATCTCTCTCTGTTGCTGTGGCAATAGTCACGTTTTGATTCCTTCCCCCCCTTCTTTTTTCTTTTGGCTAGAAGCACCTCTTGCTCATTGTTGATTTAGAAATAGCCTCCCATCCAGTAGCTATAGTAACAGCTTGCAACAAGTTTCTGCTAATGCTAAAGCCTCTCTCCCAGCTCAGCACCACAGGGTACAAGTTTCATTTCTGCTAATTGTCACAGACTCTGATTTAGGAAACAATTAGGATCAGGCAGCTTATATTGGTCTTTCAATTTGAAAAATGTTGATTTGAGAACTATAGAGCCTTGTACATGGGATGGAATATTAAGGCTCAACTGTTAGAATATACCTTATGCAAATATACATGTAACAGCACTCAAAATACAAATACAGCATATATATGTGTGTATAAGGAACAAATATAAATACATTTATATGTAGATATATATATATATATACATACACATATATACATACATGCATACATGTGTGTGTTTGTATGTGTGTGTTTTTGCAAAGAAAATGCAAAGTAAACTATTAGGTAGCAAGATAGAGCAGAGGTTAGAGCTTTAGATCTGGAATCAGTAAGACCTGAATTCATATCTGACCCCAGACACACTAGCTGTGTAAGTCACTTCACTTTCACTTCAGTTGTCTCATCTGCAAAATGTGCTCCTACTTCACAGTGTTGTTGAGAGAATAAAATGAGATAATATTTATAAAGTGGTTGGCAAACCCTAAAGCTCCAGATGATAATAACTAGCTAGCATTTAATAGTAGTTAGCATTTCTATCATTATATAATAGAGATAGAGACAGAGAATTTTATTAAGGTACATCACTGATAGCTATATAGTGACTCAGTTCTCAAACTGATAACACTTTATTTGTACCCCATAACAACTTTGTGGGTTATGGGATCAATCCTATATAAGTGTAATAGATATCACACACACGCACACACACACCATTCAAAGATGAGGAGACTGAGGCTCAGGGAGGTTAAATGACTCGGCCATCTGAGTGTCTGGGACAAGATTTGAACCTAGTTCCAAGTCTCTCACTCAGTCAAAATGGCCATATTGCCTCTCTTCATAAAACCTAGTATTTATATAGATTTTTTGGTATGGAAAAACAGTTTATGTACATTCTTCATTTGAGTCTCACAAGAATCATGTGATTCTAATGAAGCTACAGTTATTATTGTTCCCATTTTAAAGATGAGGAAAAAGGCTTCTGAGGTATTATGCTTATACCTATTATGTTTTAGTCCAAAATACATTGCATAAATAGACATATCTTTTGTCACTTTGTATATATTGCATTGAAATTTGGTTCACAGGTAAAATTTATGGATATAAACTAAATCATATGATTCACACAGGTACTGGGCATCCTTTGTCTGGGTATGCATTGTTCAAGACACACTATTCATACCATCATACCTTAGAGGCTGGATTTCAAAATCCATACAATTAACAGTCACAGAGATAAGTATTTGTAATACTTGAACAGTATAAATGTCAACATATTTGTGTGTGTATATATAAGTAGATATACATATATATTTAAGTCAAAATAATAGGTAATAATCAATTTCCTTGACATCTGAAAGTCACTGATTATGGATCTCTCCTTATAATGATGGATTATGACTATATGGAGTTATCAGTCATATCAAGTTCATAAGAATTTCAAGAATTACAGTAAAACAGCCTCAGTAAAGAAAAGACATTTAGAGTTTCTGAACATTTCACCTTTTCCAGGATGATTTGTTTCACTAAGGAATAGAAACTCCAGTTGTAAAAAGGCAGAAAATATCTGGAGAAACTCAAAGCAAAAGTTACTTGTGACAGTCAATAGTCAGTAAGCATTTAAATGCCTACTATGTGCTAGACACTGTACTTAGTGCTGGCATATAAAGGCAAATCACAACAGAAGCTCACAGTCTAATAGGGGATACGATAAGCAAAGTACTATGTAGAAAAGATGATTACTATTATCAAGTTTACACATTACATTTTTTTAATTTAGAGGTGCAATCTCTCTATTACCCAATGCCAAGGGTACTTTCTAAGTCTTGAGTTTACAAATACATTATATACATGCATGCCTACATGTATGTATACATACAAAAGGCAAAATAAAAGCAATAGGAAAGAGGGATTAGAGTTAGATCTACTAATTTATGTCATGAATACTAGTGGAAAAAAATGGAAAAATTATACCAGAAAATTTAAACTAATTTTGACCTATCTCCCCAAGGACTAGGTGCCCTCTGAGGCCCTTTTCAACTCTGAGAGAGTTAATCTTTGAATAAAGCTAATGGTTGTAAAAAGTGGAGGTGAAAAGAAAGTGTGGTTGTTACAAACATTGTGGACAGCCTATTTAAGGGCACACAAATAAGAGATAAATATGCTAAGTAGCGGCAACAGCAAATAAGTCAGTTTAATTTCAACAAGGGAAATAATGTAAAATAAATCTGAAAAGTTAGGCTAAAGCCAGGTTGTGAATGTTGTTTAAATATCAAGCTAAGGAGTTTGTAGTTTAATCTACATGTGATCAATCAATCAACAAGTATTTATTAAGTGTCTGTTGTGTGCCAGGAATTGTGCTAGGTTCTAGGGATCCAAGTATAAGGAATGAAACAATCCTTACTTGAAATGAGCTGAAGTTCTAATGGGAGAGATAATTAATAACACACCGACACCCATATTTACCTATCTATCCATCTATCTGTATGAGTATATATATATATATATAATGTATATACATATATATACACACACTATATCTACATACATATATGAAATTAATAAATACAAATATTTTAAAAGTAGTAAAATACAATGTAGTGTGGGAGAGAGGGTGTTAGTAGTTAAAGGAACCAGGAAAAACTATTAACATAAGATATTACCTGAGTCAAGCCAAGAAGCATTTATTCAGTGCCTTTTACATGTTAGATACTGTGCTAAGCCATGAGGATACAAAGAAGTACAAAAATAGTTCTACAGTCAGAGTTCACAATCAAATGAGAAAGACAATATGCAAAAAAAAATTATGAACCAGATCTATGTGTGATAAATTGAAGATAATCTCAGAGGGGAGGTACTAACATTAAAGAAGACTGGCAAAAAGCTTCTGAGAAAAGGTGGGATTTTGGTTGTGACATGAAGAGAAGCCAGGGAATCCACACATTAGAGGAGAGGATGGAAAGAATTCTAAGCATGGGCAGCAGACAGTGAGAGTTAGGACTTGGAGGCCACAGAGTTAGGACTTGGAGTATTTAGTGCAAGAACAAGCAAGTAGCACAGATTTATTGGATCACAGAGCACACAGAGGGGAGTAAGGTGCAAAAGAATGGCAAGGTAAAAAGGGACCAGATTGTGAAGGCATTTAAGAATCAAACACAGAACTTTATATCTGATCCTCAAGATAATAGCAAGCCACTATAGTTTATTGAATGGGAATGGTTCAGAATTGGACGGGATGGTCTGACTTGTAGAAATATTACTTTGGAAATTGAGTTTGTACTGGAGCAGGAAATGGCTTGAAGCAAAGAGACAAACAAAAAGACAATCATAATAGTCTAAGGATGAGGTGAAAATGGCCTTCAGGGGGTGATGGCAGTGTTAGAGGAGAGAGAGAGGCATATAAGAACCATGGGAAGGTAGAATTAGCAGAACTTGTTGAGAGATTAGATATGACTGGGGGGTGGTGAGGGAGAGTGAGCAGTGGAGGAGGACACCTAAATTGTGAATTTGGGTAACTGGAGAAAGGTGGTACCTTATGCAGCAAGAAGAAGAAGAAGGGATTTTTGTTTTGTTTTGATGGGGGAAGATGACGAAATCAATTTTGGACATGCTGAGTTTAAGCATCTACAAGACGTCTAGTTACTACAAGACTGGTGGTCAGGAGACAGATAAGGACTAGACAAATAGAGGTGAGAATCATTTGTATAGAAATAAAAATTTAATACATAAAAAGGACACAGAAGAGAGTAATAAAGAATAGCTAAAGTCATCCTGAAGGATGTAAGTATATCTCTGAGTCAGAGGTAAAGAGCAAGTGCATTCCAGGCATGAAAAATGAACAATGAAAATGCACAGAGAAGGAAGATGGAGCGTCCCATTTGAAGAATAGAAAAAGGCCGGTTAGGCTGGATTAAAGAGTGCAGGAGTAGGTATAATGGCCAATGTCACAGGAAAAATCATTGGAACCAGGCTGTGTAGGGCTTTTAAAAAATAAGCAGTGATGTTTATATTTTATCCTAGAAACAATAGGAAGCCATTGAAGTTCCATTTTTATTTTTATTTAATTTATTTTTTTCAACTTGTCATATGGTCAGATTTGTGCTTGAGGTAGCAGTGTGTAGGACTGCCTACAGATGGTATAGTCTTGAAGCAAGATCAATTAAGAAGGTGAGAGGTAATGAAGGCTTGATCTTCAATGGTAATTGTGTGAATGGATAGAAAGGGCCATTTATGACATGTTTTTGAGTGAGATTGGTGAAGACCCCTCATAAAATCTAAACTTAAGCGAGTAAAATAAGGTAAAGACCCCTAATAATAATGTATGTGTATCCAGGTCAGGAAGCTTGTAAATAGTCCGGATAAATATATTATCTGAAATGAACAAAACAGGGTGTACTAAGAGGATACTTGAAGGAGGGGAAGGCAGGTGAAAACTATGTAACGATTCTGTAATTTCCACTGCTGTTGCTGGGGTAGTTTTGTCGTGTTTAGATTGTGCCCTCTGAAGCCCAGCCAATGGGATAAGAGGTAGGGGGGTAGGGAGGGGTTGTGGTTAGAACCTATAAAAATGCTTGCTTGGCTGATACCACCTGCGGTCTTGCATTGAACTGCCTTTCAGTGCGAATTGCCCGAAATAAAATCATTTTCTACTTTCTACCTGCAGAAGCCTCTGAATTACTTTGGGTAAGGGTCATTGCGGTCCCACACATTTTGAAGGTATAAATAGCAAGAATTAGCAACTAATTGGTTATATGAGGCAAGGAAAGTGAGAAGTCCAGGATAATGCTGAGACCACATTCCTAAAACACTGGAAGGATGGTAGTACCTTCAGCAGAGACACAGAAGTCTGGAATAGGAGATGGTTTACAGGAGAAAAAATGAGTTCAATTTTCAGCATGTTGAATTTAAGACAACTCCAGGACACACAGTTTGAAACATCCAATAGGCAACTGTTGATCCAGGATTGAAGTTTAGAGAAAGACCAGGGCTAGATATATAGATTTGGGAATCACCTTAATAGAGATGAGAGCAAATATATCGGGGCTTCTGAGGTTGTCAGCAAGAGAGACTCTAGAGGGAGAAGAGGGTCCAAGACAAAACCGAAAGGAACACCTGTAGTCGTGGCGGGGGGGGGCTGATGTGGGTGATGAAATAGCAAAGAAGGCTATGAAGCGTTAGGAGGAGAAACAGGAGACGTAGCTGATAGAGGTTTCAAATCTGGATGAAGAGAAAGACAGCAATTCTCTCAACAAAAATAAGGAAGTTTGAAGAAGTATTTTCAGCAGAAGCAGATGCAATGAGTTCTGTATTAGACATGTTGAAATTTAAACCCCTCGGTGTAGATGTTTAGCAGACAGTTGCTAATGGAGACTGGAGCTCACTGGAGAGAGTTAGAGCTGGAAATATTGATTTGGGATTCATATTTACATAGAAACATTTGAACCTAAAGAATTTGATGAGATCTTCGAAAAAATATATAAAAAAAGAGGGGCCAGGACATGTCTTAGGGGATCACTCATGCATAGATTATAGAATGCAGATGATCAAGCAGCAAAATAGCAAATTAAAGAGTGGTCACAAGAGAAGAACCAAGAGAAAGCAGTGTAGCCAGTTCTGGGGTAGGAGAAAGTATCCAGGGCAAGGGGATAAACCTTACCATGTAAGTACTGCTTAAGAGAACTAGGAATATTTAGCTGAGTAAAGACTTTGCAAGCATTGTGAAGCTGTCTTTGAGTATTATTATGCCATCATGGGGAAAAGGAATGAGGAATGGATTTACTTATCCCAGAGGACAAAAGTAAGAAATTACTGTGATACAGATATCAGAGACTTATGAGGAAAATTCCAAAGATCCAGATCTAGCCATAGATGAAATGAGCTTTCTTTATTTTATTTTTTTAATTTATTTTTAATTTTCAAAATTCACTTTTATAAGATTTATAAGATTTTGAGTTCTAAATTTTCCCACTCTCTCCCCTCACCCCCCCAAAAAGAGCAGGCCGTCTAATATAGTCTATACGTGTAAAATCACATTAAACATATTTCCATATCAGGTTGTGAAAAAAAAGAAATTAGAACAAAAGGGGGAAGAACATGATAAAGAAATATATATATATATATATTATATATATGAAGAGAGAGAGAGAATAGTATGCTTCAATCTGCATTCAGACTCCATAATTCTTTCTCTGGATGTAGACAGCATCTTCCATCATGAGTCTTTTGGAACTGTCTTAGATCATTGTGTTGCTGAGAAGAGCTAAGTCTGTCAAAGTTGATCATCACACAATGTTGCTGTTATTGTATACAATGTTCTCTGGTTCTGCTCGCTTCACTCAGCATCAGTTCATGTAAGTTTTTCCAGGTTTTTCTGAAGTCTGCCTTCTCATCACGAAATGAGCTTTCTAAAAATCTTTAATTTTGCTTTGCTGGAAGTCTTCAAATAGAAAGTTAAATGATCAGTTTGGGGGAATTCATAAATTGAGCAGTAATTAGACTCAACCACAAGAGTTTATGACTCTAGGTTCCCATGAAACAAACAAGTAGTTAAATATGATTTTGGTGACTTTAAAAGCCAAAGAAAGGAAATAGCATCATTTCTCATTTGGGCAGTCATTCGCATATTTTTCTTGATCCAATCAGAGCTAACAATCCAGTGGTTTTGATTAGACTTAAATGAAATGATTCTCTGAACATGGTAAGGGTCTATCCTGCCAATTACATAAATGTGTCCCTATTTTCATTATATTATACATGAATTAGTGTCTGTGTCTTGGTCTATGCCACCCCACTTTTAATTATTATTATTATTATTATTATTATTATTGTTTTCCTCAGAACTTTTTTTGTGTGAATATGATACATCTAGTTGATAGGAAGTCATACCCCAAGTCAAACGGCACTTTTTCTTTTGTAAAAACATATGACATAACTTAAGCCTAACTGAATAATATCCTGTCATGAATTGTATAATTGGAAAATTGAATAGCTGTCCTACCACAATTGGGTAAACCTTTAATTCTTGCCAAGAACTGGTCACTTTGCAATGTTTAATTCCCCACTGAGGTAATTTTTAGTACTATTAAATGGTTAAAGATGTGATTCATGTTAAATCTTGTTATTCACAATTATAAAAGCTTGTACAAGTACTCCTGTCCTTGAATCACCTCAGATTGGACATTCAGTCCTGAATTGTGCCCAGTACTTCAGGTTAGATGAATGCTCAAATATCTGTGCTATTATGCATTCCACATTTTTGGAATCCTAGGACCTAGAAGGATTGTATGATTGTACATATATCTTCCTTGTATTCTTCACATAATGAATATCCAAAATTGACCTTTTTAAAGCAAGGTAACAGTGACATCCTTAGTTTCAACTCCTACCAGCTACATTGATATTAGCTGCTTCTCCCATGCTCCCTGACATGTTTTCTGAACTATAATCATAATGCCTTACTTTATTAGGAGTATAAGGAAATACAAAGAAATAGATATTTTCTCTTGTCCTTGTTTGATTCAATTCACCCAATATACTGAGAATATACTATTTCCAAAACACTGTGCTCAGCATTATGGTGGGGGGGATAAAAGAATAAGGGAAAGGGAATAAGCATTTATATAATACCTATTATGTTCCAGGCACTGTGCTAAGAGTTTTACAATTATTATATGTTTAATGTTCCCAACAACCCTGAGATTTGCTATTATTATCCTCATTTTACCATAAAAGTAACAGAGGCAAACAGAAATTGTGACTTGCCCAGGGTCACACAGCTAGCAGGCATCTGAGATCAGATTTGATCTCAGTTCTTCCTCACACCAGGACCAACGCTCTATCCACTCAGCCACTAGCTGCCAACATCTGACAGCATTATAGATAAGAGATATTCCTGGAGTGAAGAATTAGGGACCTGTATTCTAGAACTGACTTGTAACTATCTAGCTACGTAAACTTATTTATACAGATTGCTTCACCCCTCAGGATCTCACTGAGCACAATGAATAAGATTACCAGTAAAGTCTCTTCTAACTCTCTCTCACTAACTTCTCACTCAGTATGGAATGAAAATGTACCATTATATATTACATATATACATCACACATACAAACACACATACACATATTTATGTGTGTGTATACAGACAGAGAAAGTGAAATAAAGAAAAGAAATGAAAGAAAGAAAGAAAG
>NW_020951369.1:1605640-1633976 GCF_900497805.2 Vombatus ursinus
AAAGAAAGAAAGAAAGAAAGAAAGAAAGAAAGAAAGAAAGAAAGAAAAAGAAAGAGAAGGAAAGAAATTAGAAGGGACACCTATCCAAAAAAATTGTGTGAAATCCTCTGTAGAGTCATAGAAATCTCATGTCCTGCAAGCATTTTAGAGGTTCAGTGACATTCAAGACCCTCAGTTGTACAGATTCTTTTGGAAAAGCATGTATCACTGTGTTGTGTGTTTACACAAGCCCTGCAACAATCAGTCCATTCTTAAATGCACCATAAGTAGCTATAGTAAGCTCTCTTCCTAAGCCTTTGTAGAGAATAAAACACTTGAATTGACAGCCATTACAGTTGCCTTGGGTACCAAGTGTACATCTGTTAAAGATACCAGAAATAATGACAGTGATGACTCACATGATGGGTTTATCTAGGCCACTGAACTGTTTAGGCTTTTGTTGGAGAAGGGTTTTGTTGAAAATAATGTATAGGGCACTGAATGACAAGCTCCAAATGACTAGTCTACTTTCATGTGCTTGCTTACAGATACAGACCATACAGGCTCAGAAGGCAAATTATAAATTATGTTCTCCACATCCAAGAAATAGGATAGATTTTTGTTGTTGTTTTGGTTTGGTTTTTGTTTTGTTTTTACATTAAAGGTGAGAGGCTTAAATGTTGTCTCTAGGTAGGCAATCATAACCTTTGGAGCATATGGGACCAATGAGTCCCAGGTTTAATTTTCCTGAACTCAAAAGTTATCCTGGATTTCTCAGAAGGTGTCATAACATTCTCAAATTTCTCAAACATAAATGTAATTTTGAATAGAATTACATTTAAAAAAGTAAAATCTTTGTTCTATTGGGGTCCTATGAGGAACATAGGCCTAAAATGGAATCAAATATCTCATCTGGACTAAAATGGAGCTAGATTATCCTCCCCACATCTCATATCTCCTGTCTCTAATTCATGCTTCAATGCAGATGTCAAAGTAATCTTCCTAATCCATAGGTCTGCTGATCAATTCATTCCCATGTAAGAAGACTTTTGCTAGTTCCCCATTGCCTATTGGAAAAAAAGGATAAACTCCTAATACTATGACATAATGCTCTACACAATCTAGCCTGACAGTTTTCCAGTCTGTCCACACATTCTTTTTTTCCTTTTATACACTAACTTTAACCAAATTTAACTGCTAGCAGTACCCTAACATCTTTCTCCCTTCTCATTCCTTCTCTATATGAGAAAAAAGTGGATACTTAGAGATGAAATGGACCTCAGAGGTCACCTCTTAAATTATAGGAGAGGAAAAAGAGACCCAAAATGGTTAAGTGACTTGATCAAGTGGTAAGTGCTAGAGCTGGGACTTGAACCAGTTTTCATGACTCCAAGTTATGTGATTTCTTCACTGGAATTCCCTAGCCTTTGTGTCTGGAAAATGCTTCTCTTCACATCTCTTATTCTTGCAATCATTCTGTTCCTCCAATCCCAGTTCAGGTGATACCTCAATGAAGCCCTTCTTCATCTATTCTTCATTTGACTCATCGTCCACTGAAAACACTTGCTCCATACTCAGATTTTCCTAGAGTACTTCTCTGGATTTTCCCTTTATTCCCACCTCTCCCTTTATTATAAAATACTTATTTCAATTAATCAAATAATCAATAAACATTTTAAGTGCCTAATATATTCTAGTCAGGGATGTATACACAAAGAATGAAACAATATTTATTCTAAAGAAGCTTACGTTTTAAGGGATAGGGAAAAGCACACATGAACATAAACAGAATAAATATAAAAATGATAAATATGAAGTAAATACAAGGTATTTTATAAAAAGACAGTGAAATGCTTGTGAATATATATCTACATGTATATATGCATATATATATATCCACACGCATATATTATGATTGCATATATATATATGTACAGTCTATGTATGCACCTATGCACACATGTATAAATATATATGTGTATGTATGTGTATGTGTGCATATATATGTTTGTATATGTATATATATATACAGACACACACATAGACACACACGTATGTATATGTAACACTTAAAGTGGGGAGGAATTAAATTTAAAAAGAAAACATTTCAAGATCTGATTGTATCTACTCAATGTTACTGAAACACAGTTATTACACATCCAAGCAACTAGAAGCTAGAGGAAGCAATAAATTCTAGTTCCACCGTGGACATCCTGGATGCTTCACATCAGAACACCAACCAGGACAAATACTAGTTGCTAAATATCTCTGCCTAATATATCTGAATTCCCCTGGGTTACCAAGCATAGGATGTGATAAAGTATTCAAGAAAACTTCACAAGAGAGCCTGCCAATTTGCATTTTGGGGATTGAAGGGAGAAGAATGGGAACAGGAAAAAAAAATTCCCTATACATCTGATTAGGTGACTACTACTCACCACTCAGAAGTTGAGGCTATTTTTGGAAAGATATATAAAAGATATGTACAGAATTTGTTGGGATTTTTTTAAAAAAGACATTTGTAAGAGAGAGGGTTGGATAAAAACAAACAAACAAAAACAAAACAAATAAACCAATTAAAAAAAAACAGAGCTGATTAAGAGACTACTTAACCAAGTGGCCCAGAAATGGCAGTTATCAAGATAAATAGCAAATAAAAGAAAGCCAGCAATCAAAGCATAACACCTGCTGTCACAAATGACATCCATGCTGGAAGGATATTAAACATTCCAGAATGACAGTTCCACTCCTGCCAGGCACAAGAATGTCAGAGTCACTAATGACAAAACAAGCTCTACCACAGGCCAGCATTTTGCTGATATGTGCATCCAGGTGCTCACCACTGATCTCAAACCTGAGATGAATGGGCTGAAGAGAACAGCTGGAACCCAGTGGAAAGTCAGCATCTAGGGTTATTCTCCTGGCCCCCACCAGATTTCCCAATGTGAGAAATCTATGCTGTATACAAAGTTCAGCAAAGCGATAGACTCACATTGACCTCAGGTAAACATTTTGGAAATGGTTTAAATGTCGTGAACACCTGTCTATCTTATTTCTTTTCTAAAAATGTGTCACAGTATGGTGGAGACCATTTGAAAAGTGATTGATTAACTGTGCCATGAACACAGCATGTTCTTCCTTGCCTCCAGTATTTGCCATCCCTCACTTGAAACACCAACCCTTTTCTCCTGGGTATATCCAGCACTACGTAGTTCTCAAAGTTTAACTCAAGCTTAACCACCTCAATCGAAGTTAATGAGAAATGCCTTATATATATGAAACTATTTAGAGTAACTCTTCTTATAGTAGACAAGAACTAGAAATCAAAAGATACTCATTGACTGAGTAATGGCTAAACACATCATGGTACATTAATGTAATGGAGAATGACTACATGCTACAAATAAATTTGATGAATAAAGAGATGCATCAGAAGATAGCCAAACTGAAGCAAAGTAAAATTAAGCTGAAACAGAAAAATGAACAATGACCACAATGATTACCATAATGTAAGTGGAAAGTTCAATAATAATTAAACAACTAGAACTAAATATTGTGAAATTACTATGACTAAGCCTGACCCCAAAAAAGAGATGTGAGAGTGCACTCCTTCCTTATTTTCAAAGAAGGATGACTGTGGTTGTGGAAAAAAAAATGCATATAATGTCAAACTTGATTGATATGTTGGCTAGTTTTGTTCAACTACTTTTTTAATTTGTTGTTCATTGTTACACTGCATGCATCTTAGAGAGGAAGAGAGTTGGGAAATAAAAGTAATGAAATAGAAGAGATATCTATCTATCTTTTAAGTTTCACCTCCTTACTATACCATGACACATTGATCACAGAATCATATCATTACAAAATTGCACAGAACCCCAGGGGCCACCTCATCAAATCTAGTACTACAAAAAAAATTCACTGTCTATAATATGGATTCTTAACCTTTTTCCATTTGTCTTGGACCCCTTTGCCCATCTGGTGAAGCCTATGGGTCCCTTTCCAGAATGTTTTTAATGCATAACAAAAAATTCATTGGCTTACAAAGGAAGCCACAAGTGAATAAAAATGAAGATATATTTTTCCCATCCAAGTTTACAAACTTCCTGAAATCTTTCTGTGCAACCCTTTGGGGTCCAGAGAACCTAGGTTCAAATTGTGACTTTATAACATTCTTGATGATTAGTCATACAGGGTTCCTTTGAAAAACTCTGTTTATAGGGAACTCACTATTTCTCAAGGTAATTGTTTCTACTTTTGGAGAACTCCAAATTTTGGGAAGTTTCTTTACATGGAACCAAAACTTGTTCCTTTGCAAATTCCACTCATTATTCATGGTTCTGCCTGATGGGGGCAAGCAGGACAAGTCCAACCACTCTGCTCTTCTATATTACAGACCTTCAAATATTAACGGCTTCAAAATGTCACCCACAACTCTTCTCTTTTCCAGGCTATACGTCCCCAACTCCTACAACTAATGCTTAAATGACATTTTTTAGTCCATTATTAAACTGATTGCCCTTGTCTAGACATACTTGTTTGTTGATGTTCTTCTTAAGTGTGTCACTGAAGTCAAACACAGGAATCCAAATGTCATCTTCCTGAACCAGGAACTATCACCTTCATTTTTATAATGTATTGTTATTAATGAAGCTCAGAATCAAATCAGATTTTTCAAACTGCCATGCCACATTGTTAACATGTATTGAGCTTCCATTTCACCAAATACCACAGATGTTTTACACATAAAATGGCTGGTGGTATCATTAAGACATGATCTCTGCCTTTATGCATCTTATTAGTCTAGTTTCACTTCCTGGTGGATTCCAAGAATAATGGCAACATTGAACAAAAGACTATGGGAAAGAACATGATGGATTTCTTTTGTTAGCTATGTTCTGTTCTTAATATGTGTACATTTAGCTATCTGAATGGCTTCAGTTTTCAGAGGTGGCACACATAAAATTATTTTACGGTGTTCTGGAGGCGCAAGAAATGTGACAGGTATGTTCAAGTGTTTGAATTTCTGCTATATTGAGGAAGGATTAAACATGTTGTATTTGGCACCAGAGGGCAACATCAGTAGAAATGGGTGAAGGTAAAAACTAAAAGAGGCAATTTTAGGTTTGATGCTAGGAAAAAAATAGTTTTCAACATTTTAAACAATCCAGAAGTGGAATGGATTTCCTTTCTTAAGAGGTAGAGCATTTGCCTCCTCAGAAATAATCAGAGGCTGACTGACTTAATAGGCTATCTCATAATCTTTGTGTGCCTCCCAGGAAATCCAGGGCGTGATTGGAAGTGTCTCAGGGTGCTTCAGTGGTAGATAGGAAGTCACTATCATATTTTTTTTTCACACCATAGTTGCCTAGTTCCAGTTGCAGATAGATTAAATGTTTAGAACAAAGTGATATTTCTACAAGAAAAGTAATCATTTGATAGCACAATCAATGAATAGCCAGACTAAGGTGAAAGGGTGCATTTCAGAATTCTAAAAGAAATATATTTAAAAATATATATATTTAAGTTTTTGGTTTTTTTTCACCCAGACCTGTGATATCATTAGTAGAGAGATTCATGGTGAGGAAATCCCTCTGCCTATTCAGATGTGCAAATATTTTGTGATTTATATTCTTATAGAGTTGCCTAGAAGGTAAGTGACTTGACCAAGGCCACACAAAGTTAGCATCAACAGGTCATCCTGAGTCTAATTATGGTCCTTTAGCCACTACACAAAGATGTCTCTCATGTGAATATTATGTCTTCAAGGTTAAAAAAGCAAAAAAAAAAAGAAATTGTGTGAGCATCAAGTGAGTATTCTTGGTTTAATTTTATATAAAGAGAAACATTTACTGCATGAAATTCTATAACTGGATACATAAAACAATTCTTACAGAATTCTGTTCATAGAAGAGTGAAACTATCAGGTTTTTTTTAAAAATTTCATTATTTTTCATATCATTCTTTTCTTTTCTTATGGCCCATATTCCAAGGCTAAAACTTGTCTTCTATTTCTAAAAAATTCATTGGAAAAATACAAAAAAATAGGAAGAGAATAATGAATTTCCATAGTCAGTGACAACAAAATCTAAGGGTATATAGTAACAAATAAGCCACTGGGGTACGATTCAGGATCTCTGAAAGAGCTAAACCATACCTTCCCTAATATGTTTAGAAATTCTCGTTTCTCTGGTTGTGTTTTAAAATCTTTACAAGGAGTCAGTGGGGCATAGTAGATAGAGAATCCAATCTTATTGGCAGGCAAGGAGGGTATTTGTTCATGTCTAACTCTGAGATGCAGTGGATGGGTAACACTGACCAAGTTATTTAACCGATTAATATTCTAGGCAACTATCTAAAAATATAAATATCAAAGAAGATATAGCATTGGTCAAGGGATTTTCCTCACCTTGAAATTCCAGATTATCAATGAAATCCCAGGTTCATCTCTATTGATATAGTTGATTGAGAGTCAAACAGTTTTTAAGGAAAGGATTTTGGTAAAAAACAAAAATCTTTGGAAAAGACAATAAATAAGAAGGAAGGAAAGGCCAAAATCAGTATGTGAATGAAAAACTCATTAAGTGATGGCATCCTCATTACAGTAAATGTCTGTTCTTCATAATCCTACAAAATTAATAAATGAGAAGGTAGCCCTGGATTGTTAAGATCAGCATCAGTGAATTTCAGAAGAATGTAAATAAAAACATGGGTTGGCAAGTCTGATTATCAAACCAAGTTGATTGAGATAATGTGGTATTCCAAAAAATATAAAGAAAATTGACAAATGCACTCAAGCATTAAATTGAATAAAGGTTTTTGTTGGTGGTAGTAGTGGTGGGTTTTTTCTTCTTTTTTAGCTCTTATAACTAATGGCCTTTAAAAAGTGATTGATTATGTATTTTAATTACAATGCTGCTCCGGTCCAGGGATTAAAAGCATTTCAATATTTTATTAGCAATTCATCTAATGGGATAATACTTTGATACCGAAAGAGTGGTATTTTCAGTATAATCTTATATTGGATTATTCAATTTCATTCAACACATATAAAACAGCTGGTCAGTACCTCAAAGTTCAAATCCAGTCTCAGATACTTACTAGCTTTGTGACCCTGGGCAAGTTACTTAACCCTATTTGCCTCAGTTTCCTTATCTGTAAAATGAGCTGGAAAAGGAAATGGCAAGCTACTCAAGTATTTTTGCCAAGGAAACCCCAAATGGGGTCACAAAGGGTCAAACAGAACTGATATGACTGAACAAGTTCAACACAAATAATGATTATTCTTGACTCATAACTATCTAGAATCATAGGTTCATAGATACTGAACTGGTAGTGAAATTATAGGTCACCTAATTTTAAAGTTTTGCTCATAAATATTAAATACTCACTAAAAAAAAGTACAATCAACATACTTTTAAATTTAATTTTTATTAGCATTTCTACATCACGTTGTTAAGTCTAGGGCCCAGGAGTATGGAACCTGCTTCAATCTGTACTCAGAGTTCATCAGTTCTCTCTCCAATTTTTCACCATAAGTCCTTTGTAATTGTGGAGGATCATTGTATTAATCAGAGTAGCAGAGTTGATTATCATTACATTATTTTTGTTATTGTGTATAATGTTCTCCTGGTTCTACTCATTTCACTTTGCATCAGTTATTATGTCTTTTCAGGTTTTTCTGAAACCCTCTCTCTTGTAATTTCTTACAGCACAATAATATTCCATCACAATCATATACCACAATTTGATCAACCATTCCCCAATTGATGGGCAAACCCTATATTAAAATTCTTTGCCACCACAATAGCTGCTACAAATGTTTTTGTACATATCAGTCCTTTTCCTTTTTCTTTGATCTTTTTGGAGTACAGATCTAGTAGCAGTACTGCTGGTCAAAAGGTATACACAGTTTTAGAGCTCTTTGGACATATTTACAAATGGTTTTCCAGAATGGGTGGAACAGTTCACAACTCCCCAACGGAAGCACCTTACTCTTAAGACCAGTGGTGCAAATGATTAAGCATGGAGTAAAATGTACTTTAGATATTTACTAAAAAAAATTAACCCATTGCTTTATGATTTTAGTCTGAACCTGTGTAGGTAACTCCTGATGTTGAACCTACTAAAATGGATTAGTAAATTAATGCCCAACAGACTTGCTTGGACCACTAAAAACTTAAGTGAATTGCCCATAGTTACATAATTTGTGTTTTCAAAGATATTATGTGATATAAGGTTGTCCACTTTCCAGAAACCAACTCTCTCTTCACTATACCTCACTTTGTCTCTCAATAATTCACTGGTACACATGAAATGGTAGGCCAGTAAAGCCTAAATACCTGTTAGCTATAACTGTTTTAATTAACTTCTTTCTGTCTTCCTTCCAACTAATCTATTCATCCATTCTGGCACCTAGTCCCTGAGACGACCAGACATGAATTTGTAAGATGGAAAAGCAAGATTAGGCCCACAGCCTGTGAGAATGGAAAAGAGTTATAAGACCACAGAAATAAATTTTATTTTATTTTAATTCAATATATACTTGTTAAGAAGAAATTGTAGCATTGATACAAGTTAAGCCTTGGAGTCAGGGAGAGCTGGATTCAAGTTCTGACTTTCACATACTAACAGTGTCCCAAGTCATTTAACTTTTCAATGACTGAGGTCGTTCTCTGAGCATTAAGCTATAGACTGATGGGCTAATCTACTTAGATGGAGGTGTTTCTACAACAGCCTACAAGTACAGACCTCAATAAATAACTTTTTTTGGAAGGGTAGCAGGGGGAGAGGTATAAAACCCTTAGGTATACAGTACTCTATAGGTTGGAGTTCTTCATGCTAATCAAATAAAAGATACACCCACCATTTATATACCCCAATACCCATCCACTTCCTTCTATCCTCCAAAAAGAAACAAACTTTTATTAAGCATCTACTATGAACAAGATTTGTACTTTGTGCCATGTGGGTACACAGAAATAAATAACTGTGTTAAAGTTTGTATTAGGTTCAAATAGGAAATTTTTTCATCAGTTGGGGTAAATAGAATCTACCATATTCTTACTTAAGTCCAGGGAATTTTATTTTTTGGTGGATACAAAATGAAAGTCTCCCACCTAACTGATCTCTTCATTATATATTATTCATTTTCCCACTCAAACTAGCCTTGTGGTAAATTATTTACAAAACATCACATCTCTGGAGCTGTTTATGCACAGGCAGCATTCTCTAACATAGTTTCCTGCTAAGAACATTTTCATACTTCTGGATCTTCAAGTGGAAAACTATTTGGAAGTGATCCTGACAAGAACAGAAACTGACTGATGTGAATTTCTTTTCCCAGGTCTTCCTTGATTCAACTTCTGCTGGTAGTACTAACAAGAGTAAAGAAATAGCCAAAAGGTGGATGGGACTAACAAAAGTCCTGAAATGTCAATGAATTGAGAGTTATTACTAGGAATTCTGGCAGCTGGGATAACAATGGCAAATGCCAGCATGACAGCACCCTTGGATGGTGATGGAGGGAAGAAGGCACCACCCTCTGCGAGGGAAGACAGAAACCCAGGACCATCAGTGCTAGGTTGTACCTGGAGAAGGGGGCCAGACAGTAACCCCAGTATGTGATCTTAAATATTCTTGCTAGGTACTTGCTAAAGTCAATCCAATACTACTGAAATACTGCAGGTGTTGTCAGCACCTTCAAAATTCAATGATATTGGGCAAGGGAAAAGTCACTTTCACCAAACCAACATGAAAGGCTTTGCTTTATTTTTAAAATAAAGGCTCTTGATTTTTTTCATGTAGCTGCCAAATTCTTCATGATGAAGGGTATTATCTCTCACTATAACATTTATAGACATTTGGAGAATTCGTAGATTCAAGTGTCCTTTGTAGGGATGGAGATCTATGAAAACACAATGCTAAATGAAAATAAGCTTGCTTGTTTTGGGGTTTTTAGCTGCTTCTTTTCTTGGTGGGGGACAGAGATAGAGGATATAGAAGAAAAGAGCAGAAGAAAATTTGCTTTCAAAATTTATGTTTATGTTCAAATTTGTGCATATACAATTTGAAGAACGATAACTACAGAGTGTCCCAAAAATCTTAGTGCAATTCATCACACCTACACTTTTGGAACATTGTGTGTATATATGCGTGTGTGTGTGTGTGTGTGTGTGTGTGTACATATGTAAATAATAGCATGTATATATAGCCACATGTTTTTTTTCACAGTTGATAAAAGTCTGTATTAATTAATTCAAAACTAATCTTTGTAATATAGTACTGGAAACATGAAATACCATATCCCAAATGTTCTCATAGTAAGTAGACAGCAGCAGGTATTGGTATAGCAAACAAACCATTGTTTTATTAAACATTTTCACTAGATTAGTTTTAAACTTAATAATACATTACAAAAGTAAACAAAAAATTTGTTTTTATTTTTAATACACTGTCATGATTTCATTAGAATAGGGAACTTCCAGTGTGGATACTCCTTTCCTTAATGCAAATCTATAATTTAAAGAGTTAGAGCATCTCCTGGGGGCATAATTGGTTAAATACCTTGCTTATGGTGACACAGCTGATACACATCAGAGGCAAGGTTTCAGCCTAGATCTTCCCAACTCCAAAACTAATCCTCTTTCCAACTAATACAGGCTGCTTCTCCTTCTCATACTATTCATGTCTATAGCAAATACATCAAATCATTTCCAAGCTGCTACCTCATTTAGATAGCAAGCATAAAGCATATGTCAACACTGATCTGTATTTGACTGACTTCAGTGCTGATTGGAGAAATTTAATGAGTCAATAAGACTCACCACGGGTGTCTCCTTCTTTTTGAAACCTTTGGGAACATTGGCTTCTGCCACATAATCACTTCTTTCTGCCCAAGTTTTGTCTCACATTGACTCTGGCAGCCTAATTCCTGATAGGTTAATCCAAGCATTTATCGGGGGAAAAGCACAAATTGTAATCAGCTGTGAAGGCTCTAACTCAAGAAATTGCCTGATCCTATCCCTTCTGCCTTATCTTGGCAGTACTGATTGACTGTGGCTCCTTTATAAATTGACAAGCTCTTATTGCTGCTTATGGGAATTTCTACAAGGTCTCAACCCCAATAGGGAAGTTATTGCGTGCTATCATCATTGAGTTAATTATACCTGCTCACCCATCCTAGAAGTCCTTTATCAGCTGTTGGACACAGAGACTATGGAGATGAGGATTTGAGCGCAGATAAAATATATCCCTAAGGGGACTGACAAAGAGAGTACAGCAACTCTCTACCTCAGAGCTGTGTACCACACTACAGTCTACTAACCACAAAATACTCTATCAAACCTAAATCCTTGAGGTTTGGGACTGAATTTGATTCATGTTTGTAACCCTCCACACCTTCAGCTAGCAAAGTGATTTGTAATGCTAAGTCCTCAATAAATATGTTCTTTTCTTTTCTTTTTTAATTTATGAAATAAAACAGGCATTTCCATAACACAGTATAATTTAAAAAGATAATTGTACATGAGATTGCAAATCTGCCATGCACAACTTGCTTTTCCTTTCAAATGTACAACAAAATTATCATGTAAATTTATTTTTTCTTTTTTTCCTTCCCCCTCTGCCCTAGAGATAGCTACAATTAGATGCAAATAGGTGTATAGCTAGCTAGCTAGATGGATAGATAGAAAAACATAGATATATAGGTATGTAGATATAGTATATATATGTATATGTACAGTTCTGTATAGGCACACATATATACATATATGTAAAATTATTCTATATATATTTATCAATTCTTTCTCTGGATGCAGATAGTGTCTTCATATGTCTTTTATAGTTAATTTGGGTATATATAATAGATAAAATAACTTATTCACTCAAAGTAATTCTTAAAACAATATTTTTGTTGTTGTATACAATGTTCTCTTGATTCTGCTTTTTTCACTTTTTATTGTTTCATGCAGGTCTTTCCATGTTTTTCTGAAATCACTGAGCTCATCATTTCTTACAGCATGTTAGTAGTCCATCACAATCAATTACCCAAACTTGTTCAGCCAATAAATATATTCTTAATATGAATTGAATCAAAGCTCCATTCTTTTTCAATTACTTTTCTAAAAGACCAATTAAGGAAATACAAGTAAGTAAAATTTTATCCCTCAGTATTTAACTTAAATCCCTCATTGAAAATAATTCACAGATACTGGATTGCACATAGTATGTGCTCAGTAAATGCTTACTGGTTTGCCTTCTATACATGGAAATGCATTTTTAAACTTCAACACAACAGAGAAGGGAAGTATGGTATAATTAACATCAGGTTCACTGCCTCATTCTACTAAGATTTGCACTGATGGATTTTAGATGTGGCATTTACTTTCATGGATGCATGACGATGGATCTATTTTGTTCATTCTCACAGTGAGACACTGTCCCTATTTTACAGATGAGTAGATCAGGCCCAAATGACTTGCCCCATACCATAAAAGTGCAAGATAAATCTGTTCCTTGATTTGTAACCTCAGTCTTTAGCTGTTTTAATCATTAAACATTTATCTGCAATATCTTATGACTCTAAGAGTGGTAAGATATTAAAGGATATGCACACACACAAACACACACACACACACACACACACACACCTCCTGCAAATCACATTAGAGTTGGAGGGGTAGAGCACATTTTAAAACATTGCTTTCTAATTTGAAAGAGTGCTAATATTCACCTACTTGACAAAGCTCTGATAATCCAGTCATCTCAAGAAGCATCATATGAAAAACTACATACAAACTAAAAATAATCATATGTTAAAACATCATTAGTTAGTAAATACCATATATTGTACTTTTGGAAAGGTTTTGGCCATAAAGCATAGACAACATGATGCAGCCTTGTGTTCCTTTCCAATGAAATCTAACACGATATGTACTGATTTTAGATGGCCAGGCTCATTTTCAGTATGCAAAAGCAGCAGTCAAAACCAAGCTTTTGAAATGCTAACAAAGTTCTCTGTCACAGGCATGATCATTGTTCAAGGAGCAACTGTTACACAAAAAGGTCATAAAGAACTGGGACTTATGGTACAGACAAAAGGGAGAATGTCTTTAGTTGACCATCAGGGGAATTTGTGACTTACAGGAAGGAGGATAAAGCATTGAGGTCCAGAAAGAACTTGATATGTGACCTTGGGCAAGTCACAACCTCTCTGAGTCTTTCTATCTTTACCTATAAACGTTGAAGATGAAGCATAAGGAATAAGTTCCCACAAAATCTTGAGTTAAAGCTATCACAGATGATTACACTTTGTGCTTTTTATTTTATTTTGTTTTATTTTTAGTGAGGCAGTTGGAGTTAAGTGACTTGCCCAGAGTCACACAGTTAGTGAGTGTTATGTGTCTAAGGCTGGATTTGAACCCAGGTACTCCTGACTTCAAGATCGGTGCTCTATCCACCTTTGTGCTTTCTTGATGAACAATTGCATTAAACTCTAAAAAAGTTGTCAGAGTAACAATTGTAGAACATACTTTGCAAGATATTGTGAGAAAAACACTTGTAAATATTGATGTTCTCTATTAATATAAATTATTACTTTTTAATTCCTTAATGGATTATTAAGCATCTGTCATGTATAAATCATTCTATATATCAGTGCTATGCACTGAAGGAAACAACTAAAGGCTGAGCCTGCTCTTCTCACATAGTCTGCAATTTACCAATAATAAATGGGCTTTTTCAAAACTTCCCCCCCCCCACTCCAAAGATTCAGAATTTAAACTTAGGCCACTGACCTGAAAAAAATTGCTATATGTAAAATTTATCTTGTAGTCTGAAAGGGAAATAACAGATAGCATGTACATGATAGTGAATTCCCTGAAAATTAGAACTGGAAGAAACCTTAGAGCTCAGAAAATTCAACCTCTGCATTTTGTAGGCAGGGAAACTGAAACAGAATGAAGCAAAGTGATGTACCCAGGGTTACACAAGGAGTAATTAGCAAAATTTGGACTTAATTTTCTAATTATTCTACCATTTCCTTTTCTGTTGTACCACCATTTGCTTAGTCAATCAAATTTACCTAATTTTCACAATTATTTGTATATTCAAATATCCATATCCTAGACAGCAAGAAGGTTTAGTGATCAACTGTGATGTTATTTTCCTATATATAATGGAAGTAATGTGGGAAAAAGTCCTATGTATTTTTGTATTCATAATTCTTTTTTTCTGTATGAATTGTTAGACAATTTTTTTCAATTATATATATATATATACGCATATATGTGTGTGTATTTAAATTAAGAGGCCCCCTATAATATTCTGGCAATTGATACAGTTAGTATAATGACAATTCCAAATAGGAAGTCTTCAACATTCATAGGTAATACCTCATCCATCTTTGGATTCTATGCAGGTCATTATGCATGATAATTTCAGATACCAATGACAAGCAAACATATATCTCCCTATTTAATAACTATACTAACAGTGATAATTTGAGGATCATGAAAGTTATTTCTGTGCTTGTATTTATCAAGGAAGCTTATATAATCTTAACATACAGATGCACAATATCTTGATGACTGGCAGCTTTTAAATATGTAATTCACTCTTTCCAGTTGAATTTATTTAAAAAATATATCCATGTATATATGTGCATATATTATATCTATATTTGTTTATATATACACATATATGCTATATAAATCTATACATGGATATATATGTCTCACATACATGTTAATAATTCTATATGCATATACACACATATTTTCATATGTTACATCATTCCAAAGATGTATGTACACATATATGCATATATATGTATACATACACACATACATATTCATAATTTTTAAATAAATAGAGTAAAACACAGACTTAGAGGCTGCCTGTCAAGGCACCATGTATATTTATGTATGTATGTGTATGTGTTTGTGTATGTGTGTGTGCATGTATGTATGTGTGCGTATGTGTGTGTGTGTGTGTGTGTGTGTATCTATCTCTATTTCTGTCTCTGTCTCTATCTCTATGTAATAAAGAATGAACCCAGCAGGAACTGGCATTCTATACAAAATTCAATCAATTGTGTGACTATAAAGATATGATCTATTGTAGAAAATTTTTTATGAAATCTTGACTGTTCTTTTCTTATTTTTTTTTTATCAAGAATGCCCCAAAGCCTGTTTAGATCACTTAGAAAGCAAGAGAGATAGAAACAGACAAACGGGCAGACAGAGAGAGCAGACAGATACAGAGAGCTTACAAAAATTAACATAGTATCACCTTTTAAATATCTTGAAAACTGATCTCTCAATACTTTCAAAATTTTACGATTTGCAAAATAGGTGTCTTCTTTGTCTATTTGATCTGTCTGGTCCAAATAGGAAAAAACAAAAGGATAAATAAGTCCTATTGTCCAGAGATGATGTGCAGTTGAATGAGCAGCCCAACTGAGTTAGTACATCAGCATGTAGTTGGATAGACAAATCAGAAAGACAATGAGCCAGGCCCAGATTGGAATAGAAGAAAAGAGTACTGGCAGGATCACATTTGAAATGCTTCCAACAATCATAAGCTTCCCTGACACAAAACCCCATATTTTAAATACAACTATTCAAGTGATAGATTCTATACTGGCTATGAATCATGGAGCACTACAATTTCCAAAGACTCAAAAAAGCAGATGATGCGAAAAGAAATGGAGAGATTTACAAGTGGAAACAAGATTGACCATGATGACTTGCACAAGATAAATGGCATAAAGATATATCTTGGGAAAAGATGAGTGTTTGTCATTGGTCATGAAGGGAAAATAAGGGATACTAGATAGATTTTCCAAAGTGATGACCCACATAATGTCAAAAGGTCTAGAAGTATGATAATGTATTGTGTATACCCTCTATGCAGGACTGATGGGAGGGTATGGAGAAAAATTGCACAAGATGGGAAGGCATGAGTGGGTTATATATGCATAGCATCTTTGTCCCCCCAGCCACTACTCCCCCCCAATAAAATCACAGGTCTCTGCCAAAAATAGAAAGAAAGAAGATATCATTGCTTTTCTCACCTTGACCTATCTCTATCTCTATCTTTATCTCTCTATCTATCTATCTATCTTTCTAAGGCAATCTTACAACTATCTCCATCCTGAATTTGTGGGACAACTTCCTTCCACATTATTTAATTCATCGTCAGACAGATGGACTCCTTCATCCCTTCAATATAGACAGATATCTGCATAGAACACTGAGGAATAGATGAGTTCATTCTTTCAGCCTGAACATATTGAGAGTCTACTATGTACAGGCACCTTAAGAGGTCCTTAAGGGGATATGAAAAAGAAACAGATTGGTCCCTACCTCTAAAGAGATAATAGTCAATCTAATAAAATAAATAAGCTTGTGAGTGACTTCCTTAACGTTTTATACTGTAAGAATCATGAATCAACAGTAGCATGAGCCAATGGAAACCTTCAAATATTATGTAGCCAACTGTTCTTTTGTACAGATTAATATAAAATCCTTTGAGAAGAGAAATAGATACTTGGATAGAAATGTAGTAAATGGGTGGATGCAATAAACTTAAAATAAATATGAAATTTCAGCTCCAGACTACTGTTATTGTCAGTAACAGTGCTGTTACTAAATTCAGGTCACCTGGCACTAAGTTCCTATCGCTTAATCAGTCATCAAGGATTTAAGTGCCTCTTATGTGTCAGGCATGATACTAGCTCATACAGATACAAAAACAAAAATTAAACCAATCTTACTCTAAAAAAGTTCAAGTTCTGGTGAGGGAGATAGCATGTGCATTTATAAATATATACAGAATAAATACAAAAGTAACTACAGAGTAGTGTAGGATCCAGGGCACTAGAATTTGAAGGGCTCAAGAAAGGCTTCTTGAAGAAGGCATTGACAGTAGATTTTTGAAGGAACTTAGGGAGTCGATGAGGTGGAGCTGAGAAAGGAGTGTATTACAGGTATGGTGATAGTAAGTTCGAAGTCATTGCTATAGAAGAGATAGTGATATGAGAAATAGCAAGAAAGCCAATATGGACCATAGGGCACAGAAAAAGGAATACTGGATAATGAGACTGGAAGGTTAGGAATAGGCTAGGTTATGAAGTGCTCTAAAACTTAATCAGAGAATTTTGTATGTTATCCTGGAGGACACTGGAATTTATTAAGTCAAAGTAAGATATGGTCAGACCTGAACTTAAGGAAAATCACTTTGGAGGTTCTGTGAAATGTGTGTGTGTGTGTGTGTTCATGTGTATATGTATAGGAAGCATGAAGCTCCATCTAAATTTTATTATTTTTACTTCAATAAATCAAAAATCTGTAATTTTACAGTTACTTCCTACTTATAACTAAATAGATGTTGCCTGATAATTGCTGTTGCTGCAGATACACTGCCATGTAACCAAGCTGGTAATGAGCTTCTCTGAAATTATCTTTGCTTGTCTTTGTTCAACAGGCACATAACAGACTTGTATTTATATCTAAGCACAGTGGATAGAGTGACAGGCCTGGAGTCAGGAAGACTCATTTTCCTGAGTTCAAATCTGACTTCAGACACTTACTAGCTTTGTGACCCTGGACAAGTCACTTCACCCTGTTTGCCTCAGTTTCCTCATCTGTAAAATGAACTGGAGAAGGAATGGCAAACCACTTTAGTTTCTTTGCCAAGAAAACCCCAAATAGGGTAATGAAAAGTCTAACATAACTGAAGCAACTAAACAATAGCAACATTTATATCTAAGCCACTTGAACTTAAAGGCAAATACTTCTATTTCTAAAACCTTTGAGAATTCATTCACCACCACATCATCCACATCATGATGAGATCTCAGAGGGGTTTTAAAAATAAATTTTCAATCTTTCCTAACATCTAATAAAATTGTCTCTTTTTTCAGACTTTGGCATGTTAAAATATCTAAGTTTTTGAAATAAGAACACTAGAGTCCAGAAAGATGGAAGCAGTTTCCTGTTGTCACACAGCTGGCTAGCCACTGGCAGAAACAATATTTTCATCAAAATTCAAAGACTACTGAGTGAAGGCAAGGGGGAAAGAGATCTGAGCCTAAGGATTAGAAAACTCACATGGGGACCCAGGAAAAGTATAGAAAATGTCCAGCCTCTACAAGGTTCCAGCTGAAACCTAAAAACCTGGGCAGAAAGGTTTGGTATGACCTCCTTTGGCATTTGCCAGGAAGAGAATCTCCCAGCAACTAGACCTTATCTCAATTTGTGCTTTGAGGGAAAGAGGTCATTCGCATAGACCTTAAGACAGAGAGGCAATGTGCCACTCAGATACTAATGAAGAGCCTATTCAAAGATAAGTTAACCTGCGCTTCATATATCACCATTATTGTTATTGTTGTTATTATTATTATTATTTTGCAAAGAAATAGTTATTTTTACTGAGCTCTTTCTTTAATAAAAGATAACCTCAGTTTTCACTTCTCTGCAAGAAGGTAAATAGAAGCTGGTTACTAGTGAAATTTCTGAGGCTTAGGAAAAGCATGGATCCAAATGGGCAAAAACTCAAGAACTAGTAGGTCAAGAAAGACTGCCACCTGCCCTATAGCAAAGTTCAAGAGCCCAAGGTGGAGGACAGAAAGTGAGTGGCCAAAGTACAGATTGTCAAACAGCACTGTCTATGCAGGAAGAGTGATACAATGTCTGTTGGTCTATAACAACCTGGCTCCTCCAAATTTGGCCTTTCATGGAGATAGTTTTTTCTTCCTTGCCCATACCCTACTGTGATGCATTAGTGTGGTAATGGTCCAGGTCTTCTATTTTCTCACCTGAACCACACATTCCCATGAGGCTGTGGATTTAGACAGCAGGAATAATGATATAATACTATATTGCTTTCTTTAGGCTGTAATTGGGAAAGAACTTCTGACATAATTAAAACTCAGATTTGGCATGGGGACCCACAAGAACTAATAGTCCTTCAGCTTCCACATGGTCCTAACTCCCTAAGGACAGTCTCCCTTGTTCTGATCTTAGGATTCCTGCCCTACTCTCCTGGTACATGCAATCATTCTACATCATCACAAACACCCACGGTCTGGTTCATGATTACTCCACAAATTACCAAAGCTCAAGGGCTGATTTCTTGTTAGTGTAATACAACCTGCCTTCCCTACAATTTGGCATTTTAAGGTAGTGCTTTGTATTCTTTGCCATTGTTCTGCTCTGTTTCATCGGTCAGGACAAGGTAAGTGAAATAGAATCTATGGGTAGATATTACAGAGAGGCAGATTTCACCAAAATATAAGGAAAAATTCCCTAATAGTTAAAGCTATCAGGAATTGAATGAACATCTTTACAAACATTTGCCACAATAAATATTTGTTACACTTAATTGAAATGCCTTAAAAGGTAGTGGGTTCTCACAACTAAATGTTGTCAAAGGAAGTCTGGATGACAATTCTTGGGGAATGTTGGATTTTTGTTTAGGTTTCTGTTAAATTAGATGGGCTTAGAGGTCCTTTCAAATATCTAAGATTGCATGATCCTGCTGTCCTATGCTATGCTCTAAAAATTCTATGTGGATCACTAAATTATTCACTGTTACTTCAAGGATTTGTAATTAATTATTTGGGAAATTAATCAATAAATCAGATCAAAACAGCGCTATAACATAATAGATGTCGTGTGATAATTTCTGTGGCCAGGAAAAAAAAAATCATTTTCCTTCAGCCAACCTAACAATAAGTCTCTCTAAATTTAGATAAGCTGAACAATGAACATTTTGACAACCCTACCTGTCACTTCTGTGCTTCCCCAATCTGACTCCTTGGTGATAGGCTCTACTTTAAACTAGATCATGAATCTATGGTCTTCTCCTTTAGTCAATTTACAGCTAAATATTCTACTATGACTATTGCTGATTCAGATGCTTAAAGTCCAATATTGTGGCCTTTCTAGCTTGTTTGGATATTTCAGAGGATATATACTTTGCTGTCTTTTAAGAGACAAGGGTATAAAGTCCACACCTAGATGAGGCACCACATGCAAGCTTTGGAAGAGCCTTCTTCAAGTAGACATTTAAATGCATAGTCTTAACATATTTTAAAAACAAATCAGATTATATGGTTAATCAAAAACCTTGATGCCATTTTATTTTTGGAAGAGTGGGGGGAAAAGGTTTTGAAAATATTTGGAGAAAATACTATCTTCATTTGGAAAGTTCACCCCTCTTTCCTTTAACCTCTGTTGTTTATCTATGACCTTACTAACATCCTGAAAATCAAACTCTGCATGCTGTATACTATGGTAGAATACAGTGGCACTATTATATTTCTCATTCTGAATAATATGTATCTATTAATTGGGCCTCCTGGAATCTGGAAATCCAGTTCACCTCATGTGCTACCTATATATGGTGTAAATGTGAGTAGATATTAGAGGTCATAGTTTTATTGCTAATTCACTTCTTTGAATTTTGTCCTCTGTGAATTATTAGTACGCTCCCCTTCTATTGCTCTCCCTGTGTTGTAGCTATTACTGTCAGTGTTATTTGGTTCAGCAGATATTTGAATTTTACTAAATTTTACTGAAGTTTTACTACTTAAAGTGTTTTAAAAAACACTGATGTTTTAGGGTCTGTTTCTTAATAAAATTCTTTATAATTTATAAATAATCTTTATGAAAAAATGTAATTTAAACTGCTACATAATATAATATATATAATATAAATTATTTTGTGGTATTACATATAATAAATATCTGTTTATATGTATAAATGTATATCCAATATACGTATGGCATATATAAATGTAAGAAATCCAAATAGCATTCTACTTAAATAGCTGCTCACATAATAATAGCTAGCATTTAAAATTTGTAAAACACACTACACTATACTACACATACACACACACACACACAGTCAGGTCTGGTTCTTCATGACCCCATTTGTAGCTTTCTTGGTAAGTGTACTGAAATGGTTTGCTATTTCCTTCTCCAGCTCATTTTACAGATAAGGAACTAAAGCAAAAAGGCAAGTGACTTGCCCAGGGTCACATAGCTAGTGAGTGACTCAGATCAGATTTGAACTCATGAATATGAGTCTTCCAGATTCCAAGCCCATGCTCTATCTGTATGTTTGTATGTGTTTCACAAGCTACAGAATGAGAATTTATTGGTCTCTCAACTATCTCACAGGGATTCCAGAAAGGTCAACTATTATGTAATTTCCGGCTACTTTTCCACTTCTAAATGAATGATTAGGAATAGAGTTTTTTAATTCCTAATTTATGAATTAGAGGGAAAATTTTTGTCCTTGTATCATATAAGTAACTTAAGAAAGGTTTACTAATAGGTTATATTTCATTCTATGATATGCCTCTCATTACAACTTAAATTAAAATTATTTTATTTCCTTTTCAAACTCTTTACTAATAAGCACAAAAGATCTACCAGACACACCTAGGCTAATAGATTTCTTGAACCATTAACAATTAAGTTTAAAATTTTGAAATTAAATACCAAATAAAATGAGCATTTCTATATTGTAGGATCATTTCCACATTGTTAATATTATTATAACTATAGATTATGCAGAGCTTCTTCTTAAGTACATAGCAAATTGGTACTTTGGAGTAGCCTAAGTAATCCAGATTCTTAGGAAATTGATACTAATATCCGAAGATTCAATAAGACTAAGGATGCTAACCACTGGCACACAGATCTCAGATACATAAAGACTTTTGGGACATCTGGAAAACAGTATGGCAGAACTTATTTTAGAGCAATAGCATATACGGCAATAAGCTCCAAAGGAATATATGGCTCAAATCTTCTGATGATGTATTTCAGGTCTTACCTAGGCTCATGTTTCCTAAATTATAGAAAGAAGGATTACAATAGCACCTACCTCATAGAACTGCTATTAGATAATATGTGTAAAGTGCTTTATAAACCTCAAAAATCTATGTAAATGCTAGCCATTATTATTATTACTACTATTATTATTGTTGTTGTTGTTATTCTTGTTGCTCCTGCTAGAATCATATCATGCTTTCATTCTTTAAAGTCTTTCTATCTTAGTAGAAGCTTCCAGCTTGGTTATAACTTCTGGGACAGTCTTCAAGAAACCAGAATCATTGTGGCAACATAAGGAAGCTCTTGAGTAAGAATTTATATGTTTAGTAGTAGTAAATGAATCATGGATTTTCACTATTCATAATCAAGATAGCTTGAGTTATTAGAACAGAGGTGAATTTTACTAAAGTTTTACTATTTAAAATGTTTTAAAAAACACTGATGTTATAGGGTCTGTTTCTTAATAAAATTCTTTATAATTTATAAATAATCTTTATGAAAAAATGTAATTTAAACTGCTACATAATATAATATATATATAATATAAATTATTTTGTGGTATTACATATAATAAATATTTGTTTATATATAAATGTATATCCTATATATGTATGGCATATATAAATGTAAGTAATGTATGTATATTATCCCAAGATGTCATTGATAGAGTGAGGAAATAAGGAAACTCCTTTTACCAATATAGATCAGCAACAGTTCTGTGACTTCAAGTATCAGAGAATTGCCTATGAGGTTAAGTGACTTGCCTATGGTTCCAGAGCACCCTGAGTCAGAGACAATATTGAACAAGCAGATTCCTAACTCTGAGACCAGCTTTCTCTCCATTACACCATGTCACATTTCATATCTTTCTAATTGTGATAATCAAATCTCCATGACTGGAACTACACTATTTTCCCAACTGGACTAAATCTCAGGGTTCAACTATTAAATTATCAAAACAAACATTTATAGTATAATTTAACATGTGAATTTCATTTTGGCCCCAAAATTAACAAGCCTTCTGCTAGTTTATAACTGCATTCAAAGCCTCCCCCTAAGTTGCTCATCACTCTTTTTCATATTACATCTTAAACAAAGGTTTCAGATATGGGAATCTCAGGTTTCTTTTCTAAGAGTATTTTCTTTTTCCTATATGTTCTTACAAAGCCCTTTCCAAGCCCACTGAGATTCTACACACACAAGGAAAGAAAAATAGCCCTGAAGTGGTCTACTCTTTGGAACAGAAAAGAAAATTTAGTCTTTTCTGAGTAGGAAGAACTTTTCTAGAATGAAGTAAAACCTTTTTGCAGTTCAGATACTATTAACACGACATTTGACATTATCTTAGACCTGAAAACAACATATTTCTGACCACCACCTCTATAGCTGGTCATTCATCTCTCATATTCCTTGACACGCTGGACTCAAAGAAGAAGTCGGCATGTTCCTTCATCCTGACTGCCACTGCCATTAACAGACTCTTGTTTCACATCCAATCCATATGTGACCTCTCCTCTTTTGAAGGTAACATCATCTAATTATGCTATCCTGTCCAGATCCCTGCTGCTATAATCTAATGGCCTCCACAACATTATCCTACTTTTCTAGATGACTACAGCACCAAGCTAACAGCCTATTATTGTTCAATTATTTTTCAATTGTGTCTGATTCTTTGTGACTCCATTTGGTGGTGGTGGTGGTGGTTTTGTCAAAGATACTGGAGTAACTGGTTGTTGTTGTTGGTTGGTTTTTTTTTTTTTTTTGGTTGTTCTTTGGCAAAGATACTGGACTTTGCCATTTCCTTCTCCAGCTCATTTTACAGATGTGGAAACTGAAGCAAACAGGGTTAAGTGATTTGCCCACAAACACACAGTTAGTAAATGTCTGAGGCCAGATTTGAACTCAGGAAGACCAGTCTTCCTGACTTCAGGCCTTACATTTGTCCATTTTGCTACCTACCTGCCCTAAGCTAACAGTCTAACTTTTTTTCAGTATAAGGAATGTCTGTGTTTTATCTATTGTTCATATCTTCTCCAGTTCATACCACATTACCTTGACCATAAATTGTAGACATCATGTATGTTGGATGTTGTTGAATGAATAACCTCACACTATACTTAATTACTTTGAAATTCAAAATGGTGACACTTCCATCACAATCTGGTTCTCAGTTCATAATATCTCACGTCTATCTACTTAGGTTTTCACAGCACTTGTCTCATAACAACCTCATGCACATTTGAGGAAACTGAAGCTGAGAGATATTTGAGTTAATTGCTTATGGTCATAGAGCTAGCAAGTGTTGGATCTGGGGTTGAAATTTAAGTCCCCTAATTCCTAGCCCAATACTTTTTCTTGTATTGGGCTGAGGAGCCAATCTCCTCTCTTCCCATGCCCTTCTTCATGCCAACTACCCTTAGAGGTCATGAAAATTTGTGTCTTATCACAAAAAACTGTTACACCTCACCTCAAAAATACCTCAGACTGGAATTTCCTTCTCTTACCACACATTCTTCATCTTCTCTCTTGTTCTTTTTGAACATGCTTTTCGTCCTCACCATGACCTCTATTACCTTCATCTTAATCTATTCTCCCAGTTAGCACATGTTCTTGCTTTATATCACTCCATTAATTGCAAAGTCCTATAATCCTTTTTCCCTTGAGCAACCAATTCGATCCCTCTCAGCAGACAACCTTGCCTTCTATTTCACTGAGATACTTCTTGCCATTGTCTCTCATCTCTCATCTCTCTCTCTATATATATGTGTGTGTGTATGTGTGTGTGTGTATCTCTATATATATAACACATACATATGTATATTTATATAAATATATACACATACATACATACATACAAACATACATACATGCCTATGTAGTTCTTCCCTTGAATCTCAAAGGATAATGTGACCCTCCTAATGAAAGATCCTTACAGGCATTGAGTCTAACCACAGAATTTTACAAGTAAAGAAATTAAGTCCATAAAAGTGAAAGGTCTTGCCTAAAGTCAAATAAGCAGTGAGGTAAAGATGTAAGATTAGTTCCAATGAGGTCAAGAATGTACAGTGCTTTGCAAACCTGAAAGCATTATATAAATATTATTATTATTGTTAGAACCCAAGTCTACTGACTCCCAAATCAAATAATCTTTCCTTCGTAATCCTCTGCTTCTTTTCATTTAATTTTTCCTAAATCCAGGTGTACCTCACAAGGTTTTTTTTACTCAGCACCATATAATTTCTCACTCCACATTCTCTCCAGTAATTCTCTCTGTGCATGTAACTTCTTCTTCCTATCTTCTTTCTCTGTCCGTGTCTTTCACTGTATTTCTCTCTTTGTCTCTATCTGTCTGTCTCTGACTCTTTCTCTATTTCATCTTAATTCCAAATATCAGTGTCGCATATACAACTACTGACTGCCCTCATTTCAACTTAGATTGTCTATCAATACCTCAATCTCAACATGTCCTGAAATGAATTTATTCCACCTCAATCAATCAATCAATATTTATTAAGTCTTTATCAAATCTATAAATAATTATTTACTAGACACATTTATTAAGTGACTATGATGTACCCATCTCAAATGAATCTCTCTACCTCCTCCAATAGTATTACCATTCTTCCAGTCACCAAGACTCAGAACTTCTATATCATCTTTGATTCCTCTTTGCCCCAAGATACCTAGTCAATAAGTCAAGAGACTCCTTGCATATAATATTCCTCCCATCCATCCCTTCCTTTTCATACACACTGAAACCAGAGATTATCTTATTTTTCTATCTGTATCCCCAACATTTAGTACAGTGCTTTGTACTCAGTTCTCAATAAATGTTCTATTCACTCATTCACTCTAACAGAACCCTTCATATCCAGACTACTGCAATAGCTTCCTCAATGACCTATATGTCTATAACTCTTTCCTCTACTGTTAATTATGCACACAAATATCATTTTAGCTCATGGAATGCCAGTGAGCAAAGATAGAATAGCATTGACCTCGTCCCACAGAAACCTTGCCTAGTACATCAATATTGTGGAAATTGGGCCTCTCTATTTGGTGGAGGTTTTCCTACCCTAATGATATTATTTTTCCTTGGTCTCTCTTCACAAAAGGTCTTTTCATCACAGTTGGCTTAGGACCATTGACATCTAGAGCTACCACAAAGATCCAGTATTATATCTACTTCTATGTATGAAATATTTATATACAAAGCTACACTTTATGCCCACTGAAGATAGAAGATAAAGCAAGAGAATCTTAAGAGAGAATAAGAATTTCAGTTCTCCTTGAAACAAATGAGGTTTTATAAAGAGTTATGAAATTCTGAATAACAGTACACAATTGTAAAGCAATAACCCAAAGTTATTTACTGAGTCACCTGAGAACCGCCAAAAAGCATATCACATGAAACTACCTCAGGCCACTATTTGTAACATAAGTGACTGAATTAACTGTCATGCTCACTGTGGAATAATTATGTTTGACAGTAATTAAAGGGTATGGGTCACAAAAGAATGGAACACCTCTTGCTACTGAAAAATAGTGCTGGAGAGCATTTTAGAAATTTCAACCTTAGCTCTTAGAGTGATTTTAAATCTACCCCTTCTTACAGGTATTCAATTTCAATTTATAAACATTTGCCATGTGTCTACAGCTTATAATGTCATTCCCAATACATGCATACACACACATAAATGTATAATATTTGGATTAAAAAAAAAACCAAAACCTCTGGCCTAAGAGCAAACTTGCAGGTTAAGATACTCTGTAGGAGATAACTACTAATTGCCATGCTTACCTCAACAAGGCCCCTGGCAAGGTAACAAAATATATGTATATGTGACTTTACAGTTGAAAATGTACTTGAACATTCATTACCTTGTTTACACAAAAGTTATATGAGACAAGAAGAGAGAGACTATTATTCCAGTTACAAGGAAGAGGAAACTGAGGTCCAGAAAGAATCAGTGATTTACCTAAGGTCACAAGGTTAATGAATGGTAGTCCTTGACTCTTTCTACTACGTTGCCATGCTCTCTTGAAAATGAGATAAAAATTTGAAGAGCAAACAGAAAAGATAAAAGCATGTTATAAAAATATAAAGAATAAATTATAGCCATGTGGAAAGATATAAATAAGGCAATGTTAAAGTTATCTGTTTTCTAACTTGGGAAGTTTTTGGCACCTGAAATGAGTATTTGAGTGTTAATGAACTTGGCTGGAAGCTCAAAACACTATATCTCATCAAAATCACAGATAGAGATGTTTTCTATGCCATGTTAGATGAATCTGCAAGTGGGTTATGTTTTCATCAATGTAACAATTTAGAATGTGTATATTAAGAAGTTTTATTTTAATTTCCTGCTCTACATCTTAGGACTCACCTTTAGTCACCTTCACCAAGAAATTACATATATATTGCTTTGCTAACATGTGAAAAAAATAATTAGTTTTGAATGGATTTATGAATAGACAATTAAGAAGGTCAGGGAAATACCATACTAGTTTTTATGGTACACTAATGCATGTTTATTACAGCAAAATATAATTAGTTATTTCATTTATAAAGTCACAATAGGTAAATCAAGCAACAGTAGCTAGCATGGCGTGGTGCTTAGAGCTAGCTAACCTTGGAGTCAAGACAAGCTAGCTTCAGGTTCATTTGTGAGATATACTGGCTATGTGACAAGTTGCTTAATGTCTTACTTAGTTTTCTATGTAACTTTTGGGGACTAATAATTGTAGTATAGACTCTCATTAGTAGAGACAGTCATTTTTGTTTGTTTTCTGTTTTTATGTATGTGTGTATCCATATATTTTTGTATGTGTTAGGTATCTATGCAGATATACACAGAAAATACACTTTTATGGGATATATCTATTGCTATCTATCACATTAGAAATTAAAACATCCATAAATCATTATGAAAATAGTTTTGTCCTTATGTACTCCCTGAAAGAATCTTAGGGAGACAAGAGAATGACTGCACCACATTTTGAGAATGGTGGTTCTAGCTTGTCAAAATCTTTTTGAATTCTACCTCCATCATCTGGTGTGTTAGCTATTTCTCCCAGCTTTGTAACTTCAGAAAATTTGATGAATATGTCCTTCATGTCTTTATCCAAGTCATTGATTAAAATGCATAGAGTCAAGCACATATGCCCAGAGTATGAGACTAGAGGTTTCCTGCTACATTTTAATTTACAAATTACAATTATACTTATAATTTACATTTATAGTTAATCTTTGAATCTGGCCATTTAATCAGTTTTGAATCTGCAGTTATAGAGTCATCTAGTCTGTCCAAAACAAATATAACTACAGGTACATCTATACTTGCATACCATATACATATATATACACATATGCACATGTATGTATATGTATAAATATATATATATTTGTATAAGTATTTATAAATATAAGTGTGTATATACACATATATGTGTGTCCATGTGCATGGATATAGAGATAGAAATTGAAGTATTCCCCCCCAAAAGCT
>NW_020951369.1:1633986-1736786 GCF_900497805.2 Vombatus ursinus
GAGGAACTTCTTCCCCAGTGCAAATAACTTTTATGGGATATATCTATGGCTATCTACCACATTAGAAATTAAAACATCCATAAATCATTATGAAAATAGTTTTGTCCTTATGTACTCCCTGAAAGAATCTTAGGGAGACAAGAGAATGACTGCACCACATTTTGAGAATGGTGGTTCTAGCTTGTCAAAATCTTTTTGAATTCTACCTCCATCATCTGGTGTGTTAGCTATTTCTCCCAGCTTTGTAACTTCAGAAAATTTGATGAATATGTCCTTCATGTCTTTATCCAAGTCATTGATTAAAATGCATAGAGTCAAGCACATATGCCCAGAGTATGAGACTAGAGGTTTCCTGCTACATTTTAATTTACAAATTACAATTATATTTATAATTTACATTTATAGTTAATCTTTGAATCTGGCCATTTAATCAGTTTTGAATCTGCAGTTATAGAGTCATCTAGTCTACATCTTCCATCTCTTAAGCAATAGTACTGAGATTTTTTTAATCAAAAGCTTTGGTAAAGTCTAGATAAACCTCACCACAGCATTCACCTCAACTACTAGATTAATAATCTTGACCTAAAAATAAGTGAGGTTAGTGTGGCATGACCTGTTCTTGATAAAATTAGGTTGATTCTTTGTAATCACTGGTTCCCATCATAGATGTTTACCACCTATCTCTTCAATGATTCATTTGACAATTTTCCCATTAATTGAAATCAAGTTCACTGGTCTATAGTTTGCAGAATCTTTTTTTTTTTAAATTGGGACAACGGTGCCCTCTTACAATTTGTATTATTGCTCTGATTTTTCCATGAGCTTTCAAATATCACTGACAGTGGATCTGTGGTTAAGTTGTCACATCTACCAGTTTTTTCAGAACCTAAGATTGTAGCTCACCTGGGTCAAGTGCATAAATTTATCAAGGGCAGTCGGATGCTCTCTTTGTTCTTCCAACTCTCGGGTATCAAATTGGGTGACCTATTTTTGTTGTATTATTTCTGGGGAAAAAGTCATTCTCCTTTGCAGAGAAAACAAGTAAAAAGAAATGAGCAGCAGTCTTCTTTCAATTTTTCAGTTGCCATCATGGCAACCACCCCAAGTAAAGGTTCTATCTCTAGTTTTATCCTTTTTTTCTCAATATAGCTAAAACAAATACATTTGTAAAAAATTGAATGTAGAGGTTTTTGTGGTCAATAAATAAGAAATATAGTTAGCTTGCTATACATGCTACACCCTTCAGTCAATTTTATGACTGAAGACAGAGCCTACTATAGAAAATTTGTTATGGAATCCTATGGTTTCTTCCTCATACTTTCATCAAGAATAGATATGATGAGTGGACAGATAATTTTCATGAAGTTTTATAGGAGTCAAAAATTAGATCCAGATGATATTGCTAGAGTAGTAATATTTTTCTAATTTTGCACAAGAGTAAACTAAAGGTTAGAGAAGTTACATTATTTGCCTAAGTCATAAATCCAGTAAGTGGCAAAGTTATGATTCATATTCCTATGCCCTTTAAAAATAACAAATTTATATTGACATTTTTTTCTTTATATCACCTGAGATTCCCCCTGTACTCTTCTCCATAACCCCTGTAATGTCTTTCTTATACAATATTTTTAAAGAAAAAGAGAAAAATAAGTAAAATCAATCAATGCATCAAAAAAAAAACCTTACAATACATGTAATGCCCATAACAATTGACTGTCCTCCCTCATCCCTAAAGAGGAATGAGGGGGGCATGCCTTCTCACATAACTCCTTTAGGTATAAGCTTCTTTGTAAACTATGCTCTTTCTAAAAAATTATGTTATCTCTTTAAAATAGACTAATGATGTTGGGATTACTTTGGAAAGTATAAAAATATATGTTATCTAAATATATGATTTAGTACTAATGTAGTTTTGTAGTTGCCAATGTTTTCCCATTATTTCTAGCATTTCAAAATTTTCCATTTCTGAGGTAGACAGTTTTCAACATTTTGGTCTAAACTTTGAATTAATTTTTTTACTGTTTGTTAAACTTAAGAAACAGTGAGACACATTGCTACTGGAGCTGTGAATTTTCCTAATGGAAAGCAATTTGGAACCATGTGCAAAAGTTACTATAGCATACACAAACTTGATCCAGGAGTACCACTGCAAAGCTTATGTCTCAATGAGATCAATAAAAGAGCAAAAAGTCTTATGTGTACTAAAATATTTATAGTGATTCTTTTCATAGAAGCGAAAACCTGGAGAATAAGAAGTTACTCATCAATTGAGGAATGGCTGAGCAGATTATGGTAAGTGTAATGGAGTAATATTTTGTCTTAAGAAATTATGAAAGAGATGCTTTCAGAGGAATATGGAAAGACTTATAGGAACTGATGCAAAGTGTGGTAAAACCAGAACAATTTATACTATAACAACAACCTTATAAAAGAAATAACTTTGAAGGTATTAAGACACCTGATCAACCATTATCTAGAGAACCAGTTATGAAGCATACTTCCCAACTCCTTGACAGAAAGATGATGCACTAAATATGAAGAATGAGATATATATTTTGGACATGGCCAAGCTAGGAATTTCCTTTGTTTGACCATGTGTATTTGTTTAAAAGGTTTTTTTTTTAATTTTCTTTTTCAAATGTATGCGAGGTGGGTAGAGGTTGGAAGGTAAAAAAAAACATTGCTTGATAATTGACAAAATATTTAAAATAAATTGTGAAAATCATAGTGAATAAATTCACCTTCAGCCATTCTGATTTTTCAATGTCAATGCTTTGTTTCATTCAGTCAGAATGAGTTTCTAATTGCATATAATGAATTCATAGATCTCTATCTGGAAGATACCTTAGAAGTCATCTAAAGGGGCAGCTAGGTGGCACAGTGGCTAGAGAATAGGACCTGAGTTCAAATTCAGCTTCAGACACTTGACACTTACTGTCTGACACTGGGTAAGTCACTTAACCCCATTGCCTAGACAAAAAAAAGTCATCTAGACCAACTCCTTCATTTTCCAAATGAGAAAATTGAGACATATAAAGGTTAAGTGAATTGTCCAAGGTCATTTAGGTAATAAAATATCAGAGGCAAAATTTGAAGTGAAGTCTTCTGACTCCAAAGGGCAGCGAGGTAGCAAAGTGGATAGAGTGCTGGGCCTTGAGCCAGGAAGACCTGAGTTTAAATCTGGCCTCAGACACCTAATAGTTGTGTAATCCTGGGAAAGTCATTTAACCCTGTCTGCCTTAGTTTTCTCATCTGTAAAATGAACTGGAGCAGAAAATAGTAAACCAGTATGTTTGCCAAGAAAATCTCAAACAGTGTCATGAAGGGTCAGATGTCACTGAAACAACTGAACAACTTCTGATTCCAAAGCTGCTTCCATTCATTATCTTTTCTTTTCTTTGTTTTTTTTTTCACTATACCATTTATTTTTTTTGCAGTGATGTATCTAAAATGTGAATAAAGGTGAATAATACAGTTCCATCAGGATAGAGAATTCCTAGTAGAGAAAATCCCTCCACTGAGGTAGATTGCAAACAGCCTCTGACTTAGTAGGTAAGACCTAAAGAGCTGCCTGAGACATGGAGGCATTAAGTGACTTTATTTCTTCTCGAAATCTTTTCCAAGTTGGTATACATTGCTAGAGCTTGCACAGTACTTGCATAGCCCTCATCTCCACGCAAGAATAATGCACAAGAATAGAACTTTGTCAAGGAAAACAAAAAATGTCATTTAAAAAAGAATACAAGTCTCTAAAATACAATATGTATATACACACACATATGTATGTGTATATATATATTTACATATATGTATGTATGTATGATATGCCAAATGTTAATAGGTTAACACTGTCTTGCTATTTATCTCAACCACTTTTCAACAATTTAAACAAAATTTTCAGAGTTGCCATATTAACATTACAGTGATCCTCATTAAATTATTCAAAACACCACAGATTTCAATTCAGTTGGTCTCATTTTTGCTAGTTCTTAGAATAGTTACTTTCCTCCCTTGTTTTCCTATACTGTTTTTACTTTTGAAACATCCCTAAGCAACCTTACTTCTAAAATTGACTGAAATAACTGCACTTCTGAAACACACAAACAACTGCAAACACCATGGAATGGAAGAGGCAGTAGATTTAAAATCAGAAGCCCTTGGTTTAAATCAGACCTGCACGACTTGGCAGTAGGTAGAAGCCAAAATTAAAACAGGCTAAACTTATTCCAGCCACAGATAGGTTAGACTAGAGACAGACTGAGAGACTGACGATGGTTGGCTGCTGCAGGTCACATGACAAACAGGAGAGTAAGCAGTGGCAAACCTACAATTTTTTTCGGCCACCCGAAATCCTTTAGTGGTCTGAGGGCTGTATGTTGTGCAGGCCTGGTTTAAATCTTAACTCCATTATTTATTAACTTTGTGATTTTGGGTTAGTCACTTCCTATCTCTGGGTCATAGTTTCTTCAGTCACAAAGCAAAGGTATTGGAATCAATCCTCCCTCCCACTCTAAATCCTATGAATCCTCTTAGGCCCATTCTGTCCTTTACTACACTGGAGATCCATGGTGATCTCAGGTTTAGTAATTCTAATTTATCTCCCAGCTCCAATCTCAGACTGACCAAATGACTCAGCCACATTGACTCAAGAATTTATCATTTATAATTGACCAGGCTTCCTGAATCACTACCAGCATTGGTTAAATATCTCTAAAATATAACCTTTAAGACAACTGTAATTTAATATGAACTGAATTTGTCATTCTTAAAAAAAAATATTCCTTAGGCAAGGTATTCTGCTATATTAGAAAAAGTACTTGATTTGAAGCCATAAAATCTAGGTTAAAATTTAGCACCACCAATAACTGTTAGTATGATCCTGGTTAAGTGATTACTCATCTCAAGATTTCAATTTTTTTTTTAATCTGTAAAATGAGGAGTAGTTTAGATCTGAGGTGTCAGGCTCAAAGACCTAGGCTCCTTGCCACTGCAAAACTCCCAGTGCAGCCATAATTAGATCAAAATGTAATTAGGAAATGTTTAACAAAATATAATACAACAAAGATAATGTTACTTTGTGATTTTCTATGTCAACATGTGCCCACAGGGATTGAGTTTTTCACCAGTGGTTTAGCTGACCTCCAAGGTTACTTTTAGGGCTAAAATCTATGATATTCATTGTTAAAGCAGTGTTAGAGCATCTCTTCCAAAAGAAAATTGCAAACACTGTTTTTTGTTTGTTTGTTTGTTTGTTTTGTTTAAGGTAAAGCAGGGATGTATTGGAGCCAGCTCATACTGGCTCTACCAACTGTTAAATTTTCAGGGTTAGCATTTATACAAGAAAAACTGGCAAACATTAAAAATAAAGGCATGCTTTATTGTTTTGTTGATTGTCTATGTTTAAGAAAGTGATAGAGAAAATGTTAATGATGCAGATTAAACTTAAAAGTGTGCCCAGTATAATTCTTTTTTTTTAAATTTCCTGGAGTTCTCATTGTTAAACATTTATGAGCACACCAGTATGGCTAAATAACTAAAAAGGAATAGTCTACTGGTAAAGACTAAATAGCTGAGTCAGTAAAGTAGATGGAAAAGAATAATGGATTTGGAATCAGATTATGTGGGTTTAAGTTTCTTCTCTTTTTTTTTCCTTTTTATGCAATTGGGGTTAAGTGACTTGCCTAGGGTCACACAGCTGGTAAGTGTGAAGAGATTAGTCTGAGACCAGATTTGAACTCAGGACCTCCTGACTTCAGGGGTGGTGCTCTATCCGCTGCGCCACCTAGCTGCCCCAAGGGTTTAAGTTTCTACTCATCCTCAGTGTATGAACTTGAGCAAGTCACTTTCTGTCTGACAGACATCAGATTTTAAAGATGAGTGTCTGTAAAATGAGATCACAGAGAGAAGCTGACTGTAGGTTCTCTAAATTCCCTTCCAGCTTCATATTCAAGTTGTGAGTGATTTTACTTCAAATCCTGAGTAGCAGTAAGACGGTATAGTAGATAGAGCTGGACCTGGGATAAGGAAGAATTGACATCAAATCTAGCCTCAGACACAAACTGTTAAACCTTGAGCACATCACTTGTTGGTGTTTCTCATCCTTAAATTTTTGAAGAAGAACAGACAGCAGCCTGACTCTGTTTTCCCATCTGTCCATTGAGGGTAATAATGCTACCTACCTTCCAGGATTGTTGGAAGGATAATATGAAATAATATTTGTAAAAAATTTTTTGCAAACTTTAAAGTACTATGTAAGAGCTTCTTCTTCTTATCTTCCTCCTCCTCCTTCTTCTCATCATCATCATGATGATGATTATCATCATAATCAACTTCATCATCATCATCATCATCATCATCATCATCATCATCATCATCATTATCATTTCATTGGTTAGGATACTTTAACAACTGCCCACATCTTGGAAAATGGCCTTCAGTTTATTTCAATTCAACCAATATTCAAGTACCACCGATATTCCTGGTACTCTGCTAGGTGCCAGGGACTTGTTGTTGTTCAGTAGTTTCAGTTGTGTCTAACTCTCCATGACCTCACTCAGGGTTTTCTTGGCAAAGATAGTGGAGTGGTTTGCCATTTCCTTCTCAAGTTCATTTTTATAGATGAGGAACTTGTGGCAAACAGGGTTAAGTGACTTGCTCAAAGTCACACAGCTACCTAAATGTGAACACAGGTCTTACTGACTTCTGGGCCTGGCTATCCTCTGCATCACCCAGCTGCCTTAGATTCCAGGGATATAGAGACAAAAATGAAATGTTTCCAACTGTCAAAGAACTTAAATTCTAGGGTGGGAGGTAAGGGGGAAGATGTTGCTGTGGCCGAAGATATTCATTATCTGATGGACTCATTGGGTATTCTTCCTAACTGCTAAATTCCATGTGTTCATATACTTACACCTGGAAACTTACCCCTATCCCCCCATCCCTACAGCCACCTCATTTGTTTATGGAAATTCTCTCTATCCTTCGAAGCCCACTTTAAATATTTCAACCTTCATCCCTAGCCCAGTAAACTTTCCTTGCTCCTCCCCCAGACAGAAAATTTTGTCCCTTTTCTCAGGTGTCATGTAACACTCAGTATCCTTTCATATTCCACTGTCTTTTGTAGTTATTTTAGAGACTTGCATGTTTGTGTTGGGATCTTATTTTCTCTCCCAGTCTATAATATTCATGAAAGCAGAGACCATATGGTATAGATCTTTGTATATACCCCAAAACTTAGAACAGAGAGAATTCACAAATGCATTTCAAGGAGTCCATGAATCGATTTCCTTTGTAATCCTGTGCATGTTTTTGTGCATTTAAAAACTTTATTCTGGGGCAGGTAGGTGGTGCAGTGGATAGATCACTGGCCCTGAAGTCAGGAGGACCTGAGTTCAAATCTAGCCTCAGACCAAACACTTGACACATAATAGCTGTGTGACCCTGGGCAAGTCACTTAACTCCAATTGCCTAAAACAAAAACAAACAAACAAAAAAACCCTTTATTCTGAAAAGGAGTCTATAGGCTTCATTAGACTGCCAAAAGGATCCATAATCTTAAAAAAAAAAAAACAACAAGATTAAGAACTCCTAATCTAGAAAATAGACAAAGCATTTTTATTTTTCTGTCATTTTTCAGTTATATCTGACTCTTCATGACCTCATTAAGGTTTTCTTGGTAGAGATACTGGAGTAAGTTCGCCATTTCCTTCACCTTCATCTGAGACCGGATGTAAACTTGGATCCTCTTGACTCCAGCCTGGCACTCTATCCACTGCACCACCTAACTGTAAGGATTTATTAATTACTTATTGTGTGCCAGACACTGTGCTAAACACTGGGGAAACAAATATGATTTTAAAAGACAGCCCCTACCCTCAAGAAGTTCACATTTTAATATGAAAAGTCAACACATAAAAGGGAGCTAAAAAGTTGAGGGGAGGGTGTACTAGTATGTAGTAAGCAAAGCTATTGCTGAAGAGATAGAGACATTCAGCCAGTGAAGAGCTGAGTGCATCCAGTCTGTATTTTGTGCAGAATAGTTTAATACTTTGGTGGGTCTGATTTCTTCATTGTAGGTATCATGCTCACAAATGTAGATGGCAACCTCTCCATACTGGTTAGCCTTGGCCATGTTTTTGATAAATCCCCTATAGATGACCCACCTAATATACTGTAGTCCTTCATGTTGACCTCTCTGAAGGGTCAACAGTTGCTATGGGAGATAATGAAGGCAGCAGTAGTTCTGCAGATGAAGGAAATTCAGAGAAAGGGATGGGTTCTGGAACAGTAAGGACTTGAAAATGCATATGTGCTCATAGGGAAGCAGCATGGTACATTGGAAAGAGCATTAGCTAGAGCAAAGCTTCTTAAACTTTTTCCACTTGAGACCCCTTTTTGAGTTTCAGCAGTATTCATTGGTGTTGCATGACCTGAGGGTATGCACAATACAAAGTGTGCATGCTTTGTGTTCAAACCAAGGCTGCAGTGAAGTGGATGCAACATGGACAAGAGCTGCCAGAAACACCTTAGATTCATTACATGTTTGATTTTGAATTAATTTTGGTTGTTGCATGTTCAGAAACCTTTTACTGTTGCCAATTTTTTTTCATGACCCCATATGGAATCACGACTCACAATTTAAGAAGCACTGATAGAGGATCTGGGTTCAAATTCTGCCTCTGGTACTTAAGTGTGTGTATGTGTGTATGAAAGGATTGCACTAGATGACCTTTGCAGTCACTTCTATCTCAAGATCTAAGGTTCTATGATCTAAGGGAATTTAGCATGGAGAACACAAGATTCCAGGAACATAATACTTGACTTCAAGAATTTGAAAAGTTGTCACATGGAAGACAGATCCTTATTTTGACTGGTCTTCAACTTCCCTTATATAACCTTTGGCTAATTCAGCTCCATTAACTACATTAACTATAATACTAACTACCAGTGCTACTATCTCATCTTTTCAACATCTATATTTCACAATCACTTATCTCTGCTTCTGCTTATCTCTGTTTCTACTACCATTGGTAATAACACACACACACACACACACACATGCATACATGCTGCTTTTAAAATTTACCACTTTGACCACTCAGTGAAATAGGTATTGTAAATGTAAATGGCATTGTCTTTTTTTATAAGATGAGAAAACTGTAGCACAAATAAACACCCTGATAAGGGTATATAACTAGCAAATGCTAGAGCCAGAATTTGAGCCTAGGTTTCCTGGATATGAGTCTTGTGTTCTTTCAACCATAATATGCTACACTTCCACTCATATTTCTAACCTATTGCCTTCCAGGAATGAATCAATGAATGAATTAATGAACATTTATTAGGTGTGCTATGCACTATGCAAAGTCCTAGGGAAATGAAGCAGTCCTGCTTTCAATGAGCTCAGACACTAATTCTCAAGCTTTTTTGGTTCCATGTACACCTTGATGGTACTGAACATATCTGATTACTGCTGGCATTCAGGTGGCAATGTGATATCTGGTTCAAGAGAGGAAGCTTGGCATCCCAGCCCTCTCTTGAGTTTCTTGGAATTCTCCTGATAACAGACAAAGTGGAACCTACCCAGGCTATAACAGTCCAAACATCTGATCCCCAGGTCAGTTTTAAATTGCTAGATCAGAATACCCCATACCTGCTCTGTTACCTTCTAAACCAACAATACCCAGCCATCTCCTTTGCTAAGTTGGATGTGCAAGGGTCTTACACACATTCAGATTTGGTAAGTGGCAGAGCAGAAGAGGGTTTGGCAGTAAATGGAATATGACTTTTCAACCCTCATGGGGGAGTGTGGTGTTATGCACAATATTTGGGACTTTGATATATCCTGGCAGTTTCTTTTTTAACCATTTCATAAACCTGATTTTTTTTTTCTTGGTGAGGCAATGGGGTGAAATGACTTGCCTGGGGTCACACAGCTAATAAGTTTCTGAGGCCAGATTTGATTTGAACTCAGGTCTTCTTGAATCCAGGGCTGGTGCCCTATCCACTGAGTCATCTAGCTGCCCCTAAACCTGATCTTTCTTTCAGGACCTGCTGCATTACAGGCTAGTAGTATTGGTACCCCAATGTCATTCTTATTTCTGCCTGAGATCCCAGCCAATATCCTGCATTGGTAAAATCTGCCACCTTCCCAAGAGTATGCCCTATTCTTGCTTTATCAACTGATGTTTATTCAGTTATGATATATAAAGGTGAAGGTAGGTGTGCCATAATAGAAAACAGTACTGTGTTTAGAGTCAGAAGAAATGAATTTGAACTCCAGCCCTTCCATTTACTACTTTACTTACTTTAGGGTAAGTAGTTTCATCTCAATGGACATCATTGTTTGAAAAAGTTTTTTCATCCAGGAATTGTCCATACAAGTAAAATCACAGGTTCAGTCTCTGTTCCTATCCTCTATTTCAACAAACTTAAAACCTTGAAGGCCATCTTTGACTCTATCCTCACATCGAATAAATTATCAGATTCTGTAGATTCTACTTTCACAAAAGCTCTGACCTCCATTCGCTATTTCTATTTGCATTACCATCACACTTATTCACGCTTTTATCATCTCTTGTTTGGTCTATTGCAACAGTCTCTACCCGGTCTATCTGCCTCCAGTTCGTCTATCACCAGGATTCCAGCTTGAATTTCTTAATGTATAAGTCTGAACATGTGACTCCCTTACATTAGAAAAGCTACCCTGTTTCCTTAGTGTCTGTCGAATAAGTCACCAAATCCTTAACCTGACATATAAAACCCTCCACAGTTTGTCTCCAATCTTACTTTTCTCAATTTATTTAACATTTTTCCTTTTTACAAACTTTGCATTCCAGCCAAATTAGATTCCTAGCTTTTCTCTTATTATCCTATTATCTTCCTTCTCTGTATATTTAATATAGGTAACCACCCACATTCTTATGGCTGTAATGTATTGCTTCCTCATTCCACCTATTGAAATTCTTCTCTCATGTATGATAATAATAACAATAGCTAATATTCCTATGCTTTAAGGTTTGTAAAGCACTTTATAGCTATTATAACATTTTCCCCCTCACAACAATCTTGGGAGCTACATGCTATTGTTATGCCCATTTACAAATATGGAAATGGAGGCAAACAGAGATGTTAAGTCTACCCAGGGTCAAACAGATAGTAAGTGTCTGGGACACTGATTTAAATTCAGTCTACCTAACCATAGATAGAGCACTCTACACACTGTGTACCTAGCTATCAGATCAGATATCATTTTCTCCATAGTCTTTCCTGATCCTGCATCAAATTTTACTAAAGCACGTTACCTAGATCTCTTCTTAGCTCTTATCATATTATTACATATTTATGTCTTGCTCTTCACATATGCACCCAATAAATCATATACTCATTGAGGTCATGAATTATATTGTTTTGCCTCTTTGTACCTCTAATAGCTAATATAGAACCTTACACATAGTAGCTACTCAATAAGCATTTATTAAATAGATGAATTAATTAATCAACTTAATAACACTCATTGGTTATTCTTACAATTCCTTGGGGTACTTATTTATGTGACAGTTTAGGATATTTCTTATGCTGTTGCCTTGAACTGCCTAACTTTTAAACTCCTTGAAGGCAGCTACCTCATATTAATGTTACTTTGAATCACCCTTGCAGCACCAAGTACCTCGAACATGGAAATTGCTCAAGAAATACTTGTTGAATGAATTAATGTATGAAGAAGAACATGTATATAAGCACAGACTAAGTTGTAGAAGTGAATAATAAGAGAGTTAGGAAGGAGATTTTTATTCCACTTTTAGCTTTGTTCCTGACTCACTAAGTGACCTATGGAAGCTCACTCATCACTTATATGCTTCACTTTCCTTGTATGCTAAAATCATGAGCATAATACCTGCCTCACATTGTGAAGATAAATGTGTTTTAAGCAATCCAGAAGAGAGATTTGTTGCTAGTCAACACTATTATTTTCATCACCATTGAACACCAACAATGGCTTAGTACTGGGAGGAGTATAATCATAAATACCATTGTCCCTTGTAGATTTAAAATCCAAATTAGCCCAACAGATAATATAGAAACAAGATGAATGTTGTATCACTTTGCCCATCTGGTTATCAGAGGTACCCATCTGCTCTAGAAAAGCCTAGCAAGCTTCATTTACATGTTTGTAAACAGTGGCAAGTTCAAACACTTGAATAATTTGAGGGGAGAGGAATTCAAATATCAGGCACAGGGTTTTCCCTGTTGTAGACTAAATGGTAACAGGAAACAGAATCTGGAATAATATTGGCAAGGCATTATCACTTGTTTCATATTATTTTTCTTGGAGCTTGTCACAGTTTATGGATGAGTGACCAAAGGAGATAAGATTAATGTATCAATGGGTTCAAGAAACTTAGATTTTAACTGTGGCATAGCATTTCAGTGCTGAATTTAAATCACTTTATCTCTAGGTAAGCTGTATAGGTAAAGTGCTTATCAACTTATTCTTGCCGTTGATAGGAGGTAAACTATTAGAGGCTAAGACCAAAGATGTTTCCTATATCAAATAGATTTGGTAACAGGCAATGGAATTTGAGTTTCTACTGTAAGTAAAGAATTGAAATAGGCCCAGCAAGAAATTATTCTCTCCTTGCAATCAAGGAGATTCTTAAATATTTTCCAAAAATACTTTCTCTTTAAGTAGTGAATAAAGCTGATGTCCTAATGGTCTTATATATTTATGTGTTAAGTTCACTACTTTACACGTCCAAGACACTTTCAAGATATTCCAGATGTTCCTTTTTCATGTTCTTTTGTTATAATGGAACTGATATCCTGTATTATCTTGTATTGCAGCTATTTTGTCCCTCTTAGCTTCTCAGCAAGATTGTAAGTTCCTTGTGTCTTTTGATTCTTTGCATCTCCCACAATGTCAAATATGGTAACTTTTCATTTTCTTTTAATTAATTAATTAATATTTGGTTTTTAACATTCATGTCCATAAGCTTTTGAGTTTTAAATTTTCTCTCTTTTTCTCTCCTTCTCCCTCCCCAAGACAGCATGCAATCTGATATAAGCTCTACATTTACATTCTTATTAAACATATTTTCACATTAGTCATGTTGTAAAGAAGAATTAGAACCAATAGAAGGAACCACAAGAAAGAAGAAACAAAACAAAAGAAAATAAGAAGAGCAAATAATATGTTTCTATCTGCATTCAGACTCCACAGTTCTTTCTCTGAATGTGACAGCATCTTCCATCATGAATCTTTTGTAATTGTCTTAGATCCTTTCATTGCTGAGAAGAGCTAAATCTATCAAAGTTAGTCATCACACAATGTGACTATTACTGTGTACAATGTTCTCCTGGTTCTGCTCACTTCACTCAGCATCAGTCCATAGAAGTCTTTCCAGGTTTTTCTGAAGTCTGCTTGCTCATCATTTCTTATAGGACACTAATATTTCATTATATTCATATGCCACAACTTGTTCAGCCATTCCCAAATTGATGGGCATCTTCTCAATTTCCTATTCTTGGCCACCACAGAAAGAGTTGCTATATTTCTGTACATGTGGGTCCTTTTCCCATTTCTATGGTCTCTTTGGGATCCAGACCTAGAAGTGGTATTGCTGGGTCAAAGGGTATACACAGTTTGAAAGCCCTTTGGGCATAGTTCCAGGTTGCTCTCCAGAATGGTTGACAGTTTCACAGAAAACTAGAAAGATTTATATGAACTGGTTAAAAATGAAATGAGAAAAACCAGGAGAATGTTTTATACAATAACAATAATAATTTTAAAAAGAAAAGAAAAATAGATTTAAAGGTAAATAAAAAGTGAAAAACTTTTTTAAAAAGACTGGAGAACTTTGATCAATTCTATGACTGATTTGAACTTTAGAGAATCAGTGATAAAGCATTTTACCGGTCTTCTGACAGACAGGTGATGGACCCAACATACATAATAAAACATAACTTTTTGGATACAGCAAATATGTGGACTTGTTTTACTTAACTATACTTGTTTATTAAAAGGACTGTGCTTTCTATTTTTTTTTAATTTGAGGTTGAATTGAGATTTATGAATGGTATTGCTTCCAAAAAAGGAAAAAAAGAAAGAAAAGCTCATTGCAACACTTTTTTTAAATGAACAGAAGAGAATAGAAAAAAAGTATAAAAAGAAACACAAACTAGCAAGATAGTTTTGAAAGTGACATGCTATTGGCCAGCTAAGTGGCACAGTGGCTAGAGCACTGGCCCTGGAGTCAGGAGGACCTGAGTTCAAATATGGCCTCAGACACACACATAACACTCACTTAACTAAGAATTACCTTACCAGAAAAAAAATACAAAGAAAATGACATGCTGAATTTATTATATAGCTTTTTTTTAAAGGGCAAACAGTATGTAATAGGCACCTATGGTTTCACATATAATCTCTATTCTACTTTGCATGTGGAAATGTTCACTATTATAATTTAGAATTAGAAAAAAAAAGTTTTGCCTAGAGCACTGAGAAATTAAGTAACTTGCTTGTGGTTGTGTAGTCAGTATGCATTTGTAGCAGGATTTGAATCCAGGGCTTCCTGTCTTTGAGATTGGCTTTCTATCCACTAAGCCATGTTATGCTTGTATTCTGTAATGTATATCATATTGATTTCCCTCACCAAATTATTTCATGTTTAGAAAATATTAGAAGACTACTTGGATGTTTAATCAAAACTCCTACCTTCATTTGTTTATTCTATCCCAAAACACCTGAAATCACATTCTGGATATTCTATCCTGGGAAATAAAAACTTAATAACAAAGTGACTGAAAATGTAGGTCAACTTGGCTATGAAATTATGACTACAAGGCAGCTAATAGACTAGGTAAATTGTAGCAATTCCTGAAATAAAGGTCCAAGAGACCTTGGAGAATGGGAGAAGTACTACTGAATTGGAGAAGTACAATTCTTTTTTTTTTTTATAAATTAAAAATGGAAAGTTTAGTCTGAAAACTATACAGCAGTAAACCTAACTTCTATGCTAACAAAATTATAGAATATAGTCACAGTTTTTAGAAAAGATATTAATGAATATAAAGAGCCAACATTCAAAATAGTTACCTGAGTTGGTCAATTTCAAGATAGTTCCTAGGACACTTCCCCAAGGATATTGTTTCTCATGAGAATGGACAAGACATTTTCCCTTATTTTTTTTAAAACAAAAACAAGTTCTATGGAACCCAGAAATAACCGAATAACAGGATAGAATCTCAACACTGTAGATTAGGAGTTCTCTAGGTCACACAGTGTGGCATAGTCTTGGCAGTATCTGTAAAACTCATTATCTCCCAGTACACTAACCTATCTGTGCTAAGCTAAAGAAAGTAGAATAAAATCAGTGTCAGGAGCATCTCTCCTACTGATTAATACATGTTAGGCTTATTAAATTACATTGGAAGAAGTGTTAGCTAATGAGAGCAAATCTGAGTTACATGATTACTCAGATGCTTTCTATTTCTTCCTGTGTTCTATGCTCATGAATCATAACATCATCTTGGCGCAACTGCCGGCCATAGTGATTGAACCTCATTCCACATCATGATCACACTTAAAGGGTTTTTCCTGAATAATTCCATTAACCAGATTACAGATGACCAGCATTTGTATGCCTGCAAGGATGAGAATTGTCATTGTTCTTGGTGTTGGGAATGCATTTTTCTATTTTGTTTTTTGGATTTCACTAATAACATGAGCAGATTTGGGGGAAAATCATTATGTAGCTATATACATATATATATACATATATGTATATGCATATTATGTGTATGTGAATGTGTATGTATACATGCACACACACGTGCATATACATATACACATTTACATACACATGCACATAAACATATACATATATATCTTTTGCTTTAATGGATCTCTGCTTTTGTTAGAGTAGGGAACTGATGTTGAGGAAATTCTTCCAATGCAGTTAAGCAGCTATTCTAATTTTCATATTAAATAGTTGTCTGAGGCAGTGCAAAGTTAAGTGACTTATCCAGGGTTCTTTATCTAGTATCTAGTATGTGTCTGAGGCAGAACTTCTATTCTCTAAACCACATTGCCTTTATGGAGGGCTATACTTGTAATACTATAACATAAATTTAAATGTCTTGAAGCAAAGTACTATCATCATAAAGTGATAGTTTTCAATTTTACTCAGCATAAAATTAGTGTTAATTTTTAGTGAAAAGAAAGAGGGAAAAAATAGGATTTCAATAAAGTCCATGCTTCTAAAGTGTTGGTGTCATCTAATGCCTGTTACCATGGTATGGATGTGGCATGCTTGAAAAGCCTGTGGATCCCAGCAGTCCTTAAGCATAAAAATTACCATTTGCTACTTACACACCCCATGCAATTTAATCTGGCCCTGCTATAATTTAAATTAAATTAAATCTCTGTTTCATGGACTTTCAGTTAGCTAATTGATTAATGCTTCTGTTCTAGTCTGGTACTCCTATTTTCTTCCTTCTCTATTAAATGTCGATTCCCCAGTGAAAGATGAACCCAAATAAATATGATGAAATTTAATAAGGATAAATGTGAACTTCTACATTTGTTTAAAAAATGACTTTCTTAGTACAAGATGGAGGAGAAATAGTTAAGTTGTAACTCGTCTAAAAAATTAATATGTCAGTCTTTTGCATGCTCAATATGATTCAATGGTGTGATATTATAACCAGAAAAGTTAATCTAATATTGGCTGCTAAAATCACTTTAGAGGAATAGTGTACTTCTCATAGTCTCCAGAACAAGGAAAGTTACAGTCCAGCTATCCTCTACCACTATCATATTCCATTTCACGTTCAGTTCTAAGCACAATATTTTAAGAATGACATTGACTGGCTGGAGAGCCTCCAGAGAAGGATATCCAAAATAATGCTATATGAGAATCCTTTGAATTAACTGAGAATGAGGAGAAGAGATAACTCCAAAAAGAGAGATGAACATTATGACTGAATTCAAGTACTTGAAGGACTTTCACATGAAAGAGGCATTACATCTGTTCTACTTCTTCCCAGAGGACAGAATGAGTGGAAGCTGCAAAGAAACAAATTTAGATTTAACATAAGGGGTAGAGGAACCTTCATAATAATCACAACTACCCAAAAGTGGAATGGGCTATCTCAGATGGTAATGGGTTTCACCTCATTGGAGGACATCCATCAAGGAAAGGCTGGATGACTACTTGTCATGCAAACTATAGATGGGATTCTTGTTGAGGTGTAAGTTAGATTAGTTAGCCAGTGGAGTTCCTCTGGTTACCTCTATGGGACTGTGGCTTGGGCTGGTTGAATACTGTTATGTTCTTCCTTCTTTCATCTTTTTACTCACATTCCTCTTCTTTTCTATTTTAAGCTAATTTCCTGACAATTCTGTGACTCAGAGTCCTTTGTTCACTTCCTTGCTCACTAGCCAACAACAATTGCTATGAAAGATCAAGGAATTGCACCAAGTTTAGGAAGATATTAGATCATTTTTAAACAAAGTTATATACTTTATATACTTACATATATACACATATATATGCATGCATATACACATATACATGTGTGTATATATACATATATGTATGTATGTATGCATATTTAAAAAGCATCTAACAATAACCTTTAAATGTATATGAATGTCTATGCGTCCTTTAAGTCTCCAAATAACACAAAATAAAAATAAATATCAATAAATGAACTGGATATTTGCCTCTTATCTTTGGTAACCATTGAGATAATAGGTCTGGCTCTCTCCTTGCTCTTCTCTTCCCTACTTTTATTTCTACTTAACAAATATTGCTATGGAATTTATATTTATTGAATAGTGGTTTACATTATTCATTCTCCAGTTTAAAGATAGGTGCAAGGGATTATTTCTTAGTGAAAAATAAACTCCACTAAATTAAGTTAATTTTTGATTCAATTAATCCCCCCTCCACACACACACACACACACACACACACACACAGAGGTCAGGTAGTTCTTAGTAACAATAGCAACATCACATACCCCTCAAACCTACTCTCTTCTTATTTTTCAAAAGAGTTTCAGGCTTTTATCGTCAAATTGTACTTGTGGAATCAATACTGAAATGGTCTGATAGTAAGGAGATTATAGTGCCATAGAAAACTTAGGGGCTGCAATCACAGTTGAATGCAAATAATTATTTTCTTATTAAATTGAAGTGATATTTACACCTCACTCAAATGATAGATCAAATAGCTTAAATATTTAAAAGCATTTTATATTAAATACATTTCTGTTTCCAAAAGCTCAAATCTTGTAGAGGTTGGCTTTAGAGTCATGTATCTGTCACTATATGCCAGAAATTGAGAAGGAGTCTTAAGCTTCTAAGGTAACCAATGCAAAGATGTTCATTATCTATATACAACAAATTCAAACTCCATGTACATATCTGTCAGAATCACTACAAAGTCAAATGACATAATCTATACCAAATAATCTCTTACTTAAAATATCACCACATTTAGTTTTAACATCCTATCACCAGAAACTAAGCTCCTTATTTAGAGAATGAAATCCAAGGATAACATGAACAGAAACTAAGATAATCACTGCACCAAATACCTTTGTGTGATGTCAAAGCTGACTGACAGTAGCCAGAATTACAACTTTGGCTTCAGTCCAAATGAGGTAACCATATTCACAGTATAATGAAATCTCCCAGAGAAAAATTTTCAATGTGCTATGAAAGATCTTGGTGTAATCTCATCTCCTAAAAGACTCCTTTAGTGAATTACATGTCTTTTATTATGAAAGCAATTTATTCACCAAGAAATAATATAAATCAGGAGAATTAGAAATTTTCTAATTAGATTTATGTTCAAAAAATAGAAGCATTCAGATGCAACTTATTTTTCAAGTGAGAGATTCAAATTCCCTTTATGGTCATATGGGCCATTTCCTGGCAGCAAAAGCCTATTTATCTATGTGTTTATCTATCTACCTACACTACTTTTATTCTGATATATTTCAAGTTTAAACAGTTATCTTTTCTTGTTAATAACAATGGGAATTACTGTTTGTCCCATGCATTACAGTTTACAAAATGTAAGTTCTATACATTAACTTCCTCAAAACAACCAAGTGAATTAGGCAGAATTGGTACTAGTCTTCCCATTGTATAGATGGGTAAATAGGGAGAGAGTGGAAAGGTGACTTGCCCAAAGGCACAAGAGCTCATAAGTTCCAGATACAGGGCTTGAATCCATGTATTTTGACTCTCACTCTTATGTACTTTGAATTATACCACATTGATTTTATACATGTTGATAGTAACCTTTGTATTTCCTGGTTTATTTTCTCTATATTTTCTGCTCCTTTTTTCTTCTTTACCAAATTGAAGGGCTCTTCCATGCCATCAATTAACACACAAGACATTATATGCAAGATCCAGGTTTTAGGGGGCAGGGATTTTCTTCATAGTAAGATTTGGGCATGTTAGTGTGAATATAGCATCTAAATTGTGGAGGAATCCTGGGAGAGCAAGGAATACTTTACCTATCAGATTTATGGAGAATAAAAAAATTCATGACCAAACAGGAGATAGAGAACATTACAAAAAGCAAAATGGATAACTTTGATTACATTAAATTGAAAAGTTTTTGCACAAACAAAGCCAATGCAACCGAGATTAGAAGGAAAGTAGAAAATTGGGAAAGAATTTTTACAACCAGTCTCTCTGGTAAGGGCCTCATTTCTAAAATATATAGAGAATTAAGTGAAATTTATAAGAATACAAGTCATTCCCCAATTGATAAATGGTCAAAGAATATGAACAGGCAGTTCTCAGATGAAAAATGCTCTAAATCATTATTGATTAGAGAAATGCAAATCAAAACAACTCTGAGCTACCACATAACACCTATCAGATTGGCCAAGATGACAAAACAAGCAAATGATAAATGTTGGAGAAGATGTGTGAAAATTGGAACACTAATGCATTGTTGGTAGAGTTGTAAAATGATCCAACCATTTTGGAGAGCATTTTGGAACTATGCACAAAAGGCTATAAAATGTGCATACCCTTTGACCCAGCAATAGCACTTCTAGGGCTATATCCCAAAGAGATCATACAAATGGGAAAAGGACCCACATGCACAAAAATATTTATAGCAGCTCTTTTTGTGGTGGCAAAGAATAGGAAATTGAGAGGATGCCCATCAATTGGGGAATGGCTGAACAAGTTGTGGTGTATGAATTTAATGTAATATTATTGTGCTATAAGAAATGATAAACAGGAAGACTTCAAAAAAACCTGAAAAGACTTATATGAACTGATGCTAAGTGAAGTGAGCAGAATGAGCAGAACATTGTACACAGTAACAGCCACCTTGTGCGATGAGTGACTTTGATAGACTTACCTCTTCTCAGCAAAGCAAGGATCTAAGACAGCTCCAAAAGACTCATAATGGAAAATGTTATAAATATCCCAAGAAAGAACTGTGGAGTCTGAATGCAAATTGAAGCACACTATTCCCTCTCTTTTTGTTGTTGTTGTTTTGTTTCTTCTTTCTTGTAGTTCCCCCAATTGGTTTTAATACTTCTTTACAACATGACTAATGTGAAAATCTGTATAATATTAATATATATGTAGAGCCTATATCAGATTACACACCATCTTGGAAGGGGAAGTGGAAAGAGGGAGGGAGAGAAAATTTAAAACTCAAAAGCTTATGGAAGTGAATGTCAAAAACTAAAATAAAAAAAATTTTTAAAAAAGAGGAAAAAACTTATTCCTTATTATAAAGGATGACTTGTTGGGAGGGGATGGAGTTTGGGAGGCATATATTCAGAAATGAATGTTTTTTGGAAAAAAACAAAGAATATCAGTAAAATTACTCAAATACTCAAATTTATCTATGATCTTATATTAGAAGTTCCCTCTAACAATTAAAACTGCAACTCATGTATGCCTACTTATCCTGCAACACACTTGTCCATGTCCTATAAGAAGCTTGTCTGAATTAACTCATGAAACAATAAAAAATTTAAAAACAAAGCAGAACAAAGAGTAAGAAGCAGAGTCATGGGTATTTAAGGGATTTAATCTCAACTCTAATATCTCCATTTTTTATGACCCTGATTAAGTTACCTCTAGTCTCTGAGTCTTCATTTCTTTATTTATAAAATGGACATAATAATACACAGAGAACCCTCATAAGGTTCAATTCAATTACATTTATTTCATTTCAATTTAATTCAAGCATGTTCCAAGCACTGTGCTACGTGAGAGATGAAAAAGTGAAACAGACCCTGCCTTCAAGGAGCTTGCTTTCTCTAGGGTAAAAACATAGGCATAGAAAATTAAATAAACTATATAAAGAGTAATTTCCAGGGAGACAACACTAACATCTGGAATGATCAAGAAAGGCTTCCTGTAGATGTTGGCACTTATGCTAATCTTTGAAGGAAGCTGGGGATTCTATGAGGCTAAGGTAGGTATGAAGGAAGTGTATTCAGGCATGACCAAATGGACAAGATGGTTGGGAAAATTTGTTTGTGTTCTTAAAACTCTGTACAGGGTAATCCAAAGTCTTGGTGTATTTTTAAGCTATTCAAAGTTTTGGATATCCTGTATAAATGTGAGCTGCTCTAACTTAGAAGCACCAGCAACTTTGAATATCATGGATGTGGCCTCTGAGATTTCCCAAGTCAGCTGTGTGATGAAACAGTCTCTACATAAGCCTCAAGGTATCTTCCAAGGGAACACTCTAATGGCCCAAATTCAAACTATCTTCCACAAATCAGTTATTTATAGTATTAAATTAAAACAAAGGAATGAAGAATCAATTTTACTACCCTTAACTTATCTTATCCCTTCCTTCAAAAGAAATGAAAGGATGAAAAAGTCCCTAGGACTTCCTGTAAGAACTTCTCCACACCAAGATTCCAAATGTCTAAAAGACCTAAATCATGAATTTCAAATGTCAAAAGTCAGGCAATATTTCTTTTTTCTAGACTGAGAACCTATAGTGTGAAGTATAAAATGCAAAGGGCTAGATAGAAGTGTGTTCACCCTAGAAACGGGAAGGTTATGGCATCCAGGAATGAAACCTTAATGTTCCATTAGCTGAAAAAGGACAAATGAATAGAATATATGACTGATTACACTGAATGCCCAAAGCTTGTCAACTAGATCAGAAAATGATGCTACTTTGTGCTTCCCTGAAGATGAGTTGTCAATGCTTTAAAATGAACATCTAGAGACTGCACATAATGGAGCTTTAATACATATTCCACATCTGTGCACATCACTCCTTCAGCTCTAGTAAGCAACAGCCATGTGATAGACTACTCATTTCCTTAAAGCATTGACCTGGAGGTATCATGATGCTATAGAGAAGTTTATCACTTAAAACATAAAGTATTTTATAACTGAACTACAGAAGGAAGCAATAAACACATTGTCAAGAACCTCTACTGACGAATCTCATTCTACTCAGATTCCTCCAAAGGTTAGAGTTTAAAGCCCATATCAGAACAACAGGAAAACTTATATCCCTGATAGTCCTCTAAGAGCATTACTCTTAAAAGGAAAAGAAAGCATAATGCTATACATTCCAGAGATAGAAGAGAATATAAGGTTTGAAAGAGGGAAAAATTAGAAACAAAGTATTACCTGCAGAGGTGATTTTTCCTTGTGTCCTTCCCAGCACACTGGAAATAGATACTCTGGGTTAGCCTTAATAAAAATAAATTGTCCACACAACTGTCAAAACCTCATCATCCTCTCAAGCAGAGATATCAAACACCAGTTACCCGCAACATTCCTGAGTGCAGTCCGGATCAGATTAAAATGTAATCAGGAAATATTTAACAAAATAAATAAAAATTCATTTACAAAACAACTAACATTTTAATACCCTGAGGTACTGACATGTAAAAATATTACAAAATTAAAATAGACTGGGGTAATGGTCCACAGGATATGAATTTGATGAAATTTGAGAAAGGTCAGAAAAGATGTCTCTAGGGAAGATGTGCTGTGAGAGGCTATTAACAAACAAGGAAAACATCAAGTTATGGTACACCTAGGTAAAGGAGAGGGTGCTGGAAAGTACAGAGTGAGACAGCATAAGGAAGGAGCTTTTTCTTTTCAATTTTGCTTAGAATCAACTTGATTGCTCTGTAATTCAGCACAGGTATTTCTTTTATTTTCAGTGAATGATGAAATATAACCTTGCTCTCTGTTGTAATGCACCCAGCTAGGCCATCTCCAGTTGCTCTGATCTATATCTTGCCACTGGACCTTAGATGGCTCTGGAGGAGAAAGTGAGGCTGATGACTTTGTAGAGCCCTCTCTCACTTAAATCCAATTCACTTGCAAGTCTGATGTCATGGTCCTCTTTCAAGAATGATGGACAAATAAACAATAACAATAACTCATCTAGCAAACCGATTACTGGCTTTTAAAGGCCAGAAACTTTGAAATAGATTCTTAATGTCTCTTTAATCCTAGTGCACAGCTATCTTACTCCAATAGTCTACTATAGGAAGTATAGAATGAATTTTCAACTTTGGGGTATCTTTATTTATGCAGATAAGGAATATTATGGCATTTAAAATACATTATAGTTAATTTGAAAAACATTTAAGTGATTTTCTACTACCCTCTCCTCCCAAAATAATGAGAACTCATTGAGCACAGAGATTGTTTCATTTTTGGTTTAATATTTCCAGCATTTAGCACAGTTCCTGGAGGGTGGTAGGTGCTATAACCTCTATTTGACATTCCAACACCTTAATAAACCAACTTCCTCCTACCTTTCCAGTCTTCCTTCACCTCACTTACCCCCATGTACTACACGATGCAGTGACACTAGCCTCTTTGCTATTCCTTGAACAAGACAGTTCATCACCAGACTCCAGTACTTTTCACTTCCTGTTCCTCATGACTAGAACTTTCCTCATCTCTGCCTTTTACCTTCTCTGGCTTCTTTCAAGTCTCAGCTAAAATCTCGCATTTTACAAGAGGCTTTTCCCATCTTCCTTAACACTAATGCCATCATTCTCTTTCTATCATTCTGTTGATTATCTCCATTTTATATATATATATATACACAATTTGTTCTATATAATATATATTATACACACATATATGTGTGTATATATATAATATGCATATGTAATCTTATAATATATAATATGTATATGCTTGCTATCTCCCCCATTAGACAGTGGGCTTCTTAACAATAAGGATTACATTTTGCCTTTCTTTGCATCCCCAGTATTAAGCATGGTACCTTATGTATAGTAGTTGCTTAATAACTTACTGAAAGACTAATAAATGTTTGCTGCAGAAAATAACTAATGTTTCTACAAATGTTTCTGAAGTTTCCTTCTAGGTGTTAGGGTTCTTAACCTTGTGTGTGTTTGCATTCAAGTGTTTTTGACTCCTTTAGCCTCAGATGAAGGCCATGGATCCTTTTCAGAGTAATGTTTTAAATTCATACAATAAAAATAAGATTGTAAAGAAAACCAATTATAATGAAATAGAAATACTAATTAACAAGTAAACAAACAAAACACATAAAAAAGCTCATAGTCCTCGGGTCAAGAACTGCTAGTATATGCTGGTTCTGTCTTTCTTCTCCTTCTTTGTTCTCTTCTCTCCTCTTCTCCTCTCCCTGCCTTTTCTTTTTACCTCCTTCTATTTCTCTCCCTTTCTAAAAATCATCTGGGCTACTGTAAAATTTAGTCCTGATCCTGAGAGCAGAAGATTTGAGATATGATATGTAATAGATTCTTCACGGAGAAAAGCATTTCTAACACCTACTTTGTTTAAAGTGTTGTTTGTAGTTTAAAACAAATACCAAAGTCCTCAGGGAACTTACTTTCTACCTAGCAACTTCACACATTCTTCACCCAAACAGCTGTCAATTATTCCATTTACCTAAACAATTTATTTGAGTAGAAGAGGTGTAATTGAGCAAATTTATCCCAAGGTCATTTATGTATTTAAAAAAAAAAAGAACCCCCCCCAACAACAAAAACATCTGGAAAAGAAAGAACCAAATCTAGAAAGGTTTCTTTTTTTTATTAATTTACAAAAACTTTTGTGGGGTAGGGGATTCCTTAAGGACAATAGAACCATGACAATTGAATTCTAACAGTATGTTGTGCTTATAGAGGAGACAGAAATGTCAATAACAAGAATAAAGATGGGGAAAGCTTCTGTATTATCTGTAAATTCATATAGAAGAGATCCATTTTGGAGGTGACACATTTTTGATGATGTTGAGATAGCAGTACAAAAAAAATCTAAGGAGGAGAAAATATCAAATATGTGGGGAAATCTTGGACTATTATAAAAAGTGACTGAGAAAACATCACCTACTGACCTATGTGGCTACTCTTCCATCTACATAAAATTTTCATGAGAATCAAGTACACACAAAAAAGTCATGTTTGATGAGGATATTAGTAAGTAATGAATAGGCCTTCACAGAATATTCTATAATAGGCCACATTTTTAACATCACATAATTGACTGAAAGATATAGAGCATATAAAATCCCATTGTGCATGTTGCATATTGATTTTTAAAAATAATTTGATTGGATAAAGAGAAATGTTATTTTAAAGGCTCTCTTCCAAAAAGCTGTCTTCCTTTCACACTCAAAAATATTTTATATTCCTTGCAAGTTTTTATAATAGAAATAAACTTATATGATAAACCTGACCATAACTAAGAAGTAAGTATAAAAAAGGGAGACATGATTCCCAAAGTTTTTTTTCAAAGTAATATCAGAGATCTAGTCCAGAATCCTAACTGAACATTGATTCTATATGATAAGACCCTCCACATGCTCCTGCTTGTCCTAACTTCCTTCACAACTTGCAATATTACATCTTCAATTGCCCATTTGACATCTCAAACTGGAGGTCCCATAGATGTTATAATCCTCTCTCCTTCCCTCCTTCTACAATCCTCTCCTCTTCAGAACGTCCCAATTACTGTTGAGTGCTCTAATATCTTCCAAGTGTCCAGCAATCACAACCTTAATGGCATCTTGACTCTTCACTCTCATCCACCTCCTTCCAAATCCAGTTTTCTGTAAAATACTATCAACTCTACCTTCATAATATTTTTCATATATGTCCCCTACTCTTCTTTACCATTGATGCAATCTTGGTTCATAACCTCATCAATTCATACTTGGAATAGACTTGTAGTTGGCCTCCATGCCTCAGACCTCTCCCCAATCCCATTCCATTTTCCATTCAAATATAAAGATCATCTTTCTAAAGTGCACATCTTTCCATGTCACTCCCTTATTTAATAAACTCAAGTAGCTAGTGCCTCTGGAATCAAATGTAAATTATTGTTTGTCTTGTAAAATCTTCTCTTATTTACCCCCTTCTATCTTTCTAGTTTTTTTTCAATCTTAGTTATTCCGGGTGCTCAACAATCCACTGACACTGGTCCCCTTGCAGTTGCTCACAAAAGACATTTCATCTTCAGACTCTAGAAATTTTCACTTGTTATCTGCCATAATTGGAATACTTTTTCTTCCTTACCTTCATCACCTAGCTTCTCTGATTTGCTTCAAATCTTTGCTTAAATCCCACCTTAAGCAAGAAGTCTTTCTAATTCCTTTTAATGTTAATGCCTTCCATCTGAGTCAATGTCTAATATCCTGTTTGAAAACATAGTCCTTTGCATGTTGTCTTTATTAGATTATAAGTTACTTAAGAGCAGGGATTGTTTTTGCCTTTGTTTTTACCCCAGTGCTATTGCAACATCTGACACATAGTAGGCATTTAATGAAAGTTTGATGCTACTTGATTGATTTGACATTGTTTTGGTTTTATCCAGCAACAGAATATGAAAGAACCTCCTAAATGAGATTCAAAAATCACTTAAATTAGCATGACCTAATAGTCGACAGGGGAAAAACAACAACAACAATAACAACAACAAAAACACGTCAAACAAACAAGGTCAAAATGGATACATGACCTAGATATAAAGAGAGATTTTGCAAAGAAATTAAAAGAACATGGAAAACATTACTTACCAAAGCTATGGATAGGTGAACAATTTATGAATAAACAAGAGATGGAGAGCAAAATCAGGTGTAAAATGGATGATTTTGATTACATTAAATTAAAAAGGGTTTGTAAAATAAAACAAAGATAGCCAAGATTAGAAGGAAAGCAGAAAGTTGGGGAAAACAATTTTATAGACAGTTTATCAAATGAAGGTCTCATATATAAAATATATAAAGAACTTTGTAAAATTTATAAGAATATGAGTCATTCCCCAACTGATAAATAGTCAAAGGATGTGAATAGGCAGTTTTCAAATGAAGAAATTAAAATAATTTATACTCACATAAAGTGCTCCAAATCATTATTGATTAGAGAAATACACATTAAAACAACCTTGACATATCATTTTACATCTACTGGATTGGCTAAAATGATAGAAAGGGAAAGTGACAAAGGTTGAAGAGAATGTGGAAAAATTGTGACACTAATTCATCACTGGTGGAATTGTAAAATGATCTATTCTGGAGAGCAATCTGGAATTATGTCCAAAGAGTTATTAAACTACCTATACTCTTTGACCCAGCAATACCACTACTAGGTTTATTTCCAAAGACAATTAGAGAAAAAAAGGAAAAGAACCTATATTTTAAAATGTTTATAGCAGCTCTTTTTGGGCTGCAAAGAACTGGAAATTGCAGGGATGCCCATAAATTGGGGAATGGCTGTACAAGTTGTGGCATAAGATTGTGATGTAATACTACTGTTCTATAAGAAATGATGAGCTCAATGATCTTAGAAAAACATGGAAAGACTTGCATGAAATAACAAAGATCAAAATGACCAGATCCAAGAGAACATTATATACAATAACAGCAATATTGTTTTAAGAACGACTTTTAATGAATAAGTTATTTTGACTATTATAAATACCCACATTGACTAGAAAGGACATATTAAGAAAGATGGTATCTGCATCCAGAGAAAGAACTGATAAATAGATGTATAGAATAATTATATCTATATATGTATATGTACTTGTGTGCATGCACACATATGTATATGTGTGTATGTGTATACATATATAATGTATACATCCATACATACATATACCTATTTGTGTCTGATGGTAGCCATCTCAAGGGTGGGGTTGGGAGAAAAAAAGACATTTACATGATAATTTTGTTGTATATTTGAAGGGAATAGCAAGTTGTGCATAGCAGAATTACAGTTACATGTATAATAATCATTTTATTGTATTATGTTATGGAAATTCTTGTTTTATTCCATAAATTAAAAATAAAACAAAATTAAATTTAAAAAATACCTGTTGTCCAGATATCCGTTTGTAAATTCTTTGAGGATAAGGTCTGATTTTTTAGGGTAGGCTTTCTTTACATCCTCAGCACTTAGCACCTTGTTTGATACACAATAAATTTCTAATGTGCTTGTTCGTTTATTGATTGATGATGATGCAGTTAGATGGAACTTATGGAGTTTATACACCATAATATAGTTCTGGGACAGATGGTTGAAAGAACTAATATGATGTCTGAGGATTAAATAAGAGAACAATGGGTTTGATTGTTTTCAGGAAATAGAAAAATTCTTTTAATTACTCCAGACTTCTCCCTGAAATAAGGGGCAACTTTTTTTTAACACCAATATTATACTTGTATTGTTAATGGCTATAAAAAATCAAATAGTTAGTAACTAATTAAAAATGAGTACAGAAAGGTATAACACCTCACAACAGAAGGTGATGTGGTTGGTGCAAGTATACAACAACATGTACTTGAAGAAGTAGAGAAAGAAAGTAGTCTCCCTGCAATCAAAGTATTCTCCTTCAGGAGGACTAGTTTATTTCTGTCTTTGAATGCCCACTGCCTAACATAGTGTATAACATAGAATGAGCATTTAATGAATGCTTCTTGATTTATTGATCAAAAAAGAAAATGGGCTGGTCATGTGGCAAGAATGAGGGATAAAAGGATGACAGCTTGAATACTCTACTGATATCCTTGAAAGGTCAGGAAAAAGTCAAAGATACCAGAGCACTGAGTAGCCTTCTATGGCTTTTTTAAGGGAGGACAGGGACAAGAGTGGCACATCATGGGTAGAAATGGGTCTGATGCAAGTATAGAGATTAGATGAGACACTTGTTTAAGGAACATCCAAAACAATGAAAACAGATCTGTTTAGTAACTGAAGAGTAAGTTTAGAAAAATTGCATTGAGGAGTGAATCTTATTCTCATAGGATTTGACTTAAGGAGGGAATAACATACACACTCAATTGGGTGCAGAAATCTCTCTTACCCTACAGGAAAATAGGGGGGAAAGGGGACAAGAGAGTAGGGGGATGATAGAGAGGAGGGCAAAATGGGAAAGGGGGTAATCAGAAGCAAATACTTCTGAGGAGGGACAGGGTCAAAAGAGAGAATAGAATAAATGGGGGAGGGCAGAATAGGAGTAAGGGAAATAGAGTTAGTTTTTCACAGCATGTCTACTATGGAAGTGTTTTGCATAACTGCACATGTATAACCTATATTGAGTTGCTTGCCTTTTGAATTATGGTGGGTGGGGAGGGAGGGAGAAAATTTGGAACCCAAAGTTTTAAAAACACATGTTTAAAAAAAGTTTTCACATGCAACTGGGAAATAAGAAATACAGGAAATGAGGTACAGAAATCTATCCTGCCCTACAGGAAAATAGAAGGGGAAGGGGATAAGAGAAGGAGGGGAGAGATAGAAGGGAAGGCAGACTAAGGGAAGGGGTAATCAGAATACATGCCATCTTAGAGTGGGGGAGGGGCGAGATGGGGTGAAAATTTGGAACTCAAAATCTTGTGGAAGTAAATGTTGAAAATTAAAAATAAATAAATTTATTAATGAAAAAAATAAATAAAATTTTACTAGGCAAAAAAAAGAAAGAAAGAAAAATTGCATTGAGGATAATGACCTTTTCTCATTAGTTGATGCAGCTATTGAAGATACTTGGACATACATCAGCAAAACCACTTTTTCCAATATAAACTATACATGGACTTGTACTTTGAATTATTTCAGGTATTTTGGCCAACTTTCCTCAACAGTGTATTTATTGAATAATGTTTTATTTTTTGGATATTTGTGAAAATTTCTTACTTCTACCAGTTTGTGGAAAGCATAACCTATATGTTATTCTTTGAGTCTACTGCGTTTAGAACACAGTAAGCACTTCACAATTTTTTGAATACTTAATGAATGTTGAATGAATGAAAAGTACTTTAGGCCCTATCAGACATGGTTTGAACTGGAGTTCTGCTTGGGTGGGAGTTTGAGCTACATGACTAAAGTGTAAACATAAGAATCTATTATTCTGTGATCTAGTCCAACCCCTTCCTTTTATGTGTGAGAAAACTTAACATGCAGAGAACTGATGTGATGTGTCCAAGTTTGAATAACTTGTCAGCAACAAAGCTGAGAATGACATTTCATTTTTTTTCCTTTGAGCTATTTCTAAGAGTTTACAAACACCATTCTAGAAAAATTCTATAAGAGTTATTTAACAGATGAAGAAAATGAGGCATCCATAAGGCAAACTATTTGTCTTGGATCACACAGCGTGTCACTCACAGAACTGAATAAACAACCTAGGACTCTTGATCTCTCTAGCTCATTTTGGCAGACTCACTCTCCTCATTAAAACAAATAAACAAACAAACAACAAAAAGAGAAGTCTGATTTCATCAGTGTTAGAAATTTTTGGTGAGGAAACACCCTCTATCAATGCAAGCTGGAACCTGTTCTATATTTAGAGTCTTAGTCATTACTTTAGTCAAAAACATTTATTGAGCACTTACTTTGTATCAGGCATTGTACTAAGTGCTGGGATGAGAAATATAAGTAAAAACAAAATCTCTACCCTCAAGGAATTTACATTCTAATGGGGGAAGACAACACATAAAAGGAAGTTGGAGAGGGAGAGTGAACTTCCAAGGTGAGAAGATTACTGTTTTATGATTGAGAAAGTCCATATCACCAGAAGTAAAGCCTGGGAAGGAAGGAAGACATGACTATGCTGGGTACTTTTTTAAAATTCAGGAACTACAGGACAGCTAGTTGACACAGTGGATAGAGCACCGGTCGTGGAGTCAAGAGGACCTGAGTTCAAATCTGACCTCAGACACATAATACTTCCTAGCTGTGTGACTCTGGGCAAGTCACTTAACCCCAATTGCCTCACTAAAAAAAATTGCAGGAACTGTCTCATGCTTGTGGATAAATGTTTGACATGACTAGTGTACCAGAGGACATCCAGACAGATATTGGAAAATATCTGGACAATCCCATCAAGAAACTTCAGAGTTTCAGGCTAGGAAATGATTCTTGGAGTTATGCAAAAGTGTCAGAGAGAACACAGTGTACTGGAAATTTCTTATTGCCTGGGCTTAGGGAAGTAGAGAATTCTTAGAGACTTGCTCTGGGTACTGAGAAGTTGATTCTTGCTCAGGGTCACATAAGCAGTATTTATCCAAGATAGGACTAGAACTCAGATTTTCCTCATTCCAAAACTGGCTTTCTATCCACTACATCATACTGCTTCTTATTTGAGATTTACATATAAAAATAATTAAAAAACAATGAAGAGAATTGATTAATGATAGATTCAGAAGATGGGTGGGAATATTAGGATAACTGAATACCTCTGATTCCTTGATTTCAAATAATAATGATGCATAGTCATGTACTTTGTATTGTATCCATGATGTTTTAATTCAGGAGCTACACTGCTCCATGGATTATAATATTGTAGGCATGGGCAGATTACTTTAGAAGGCCAGAGGGACTACTGAGATGATTCTCAACAGCACGAAGGCTGTCACCACCACCAGATCCAAAAGCTAGATGTTTGAAGGCACTGCCACAAACAGACTCAGGCAAAATCACACAGGATTTAAGAATTGGAAGGGACTTCATAGGCCGTCTAGGTCAATCTCCACTGAAAGGAACCTCCACTATAATATATGTGATAACCAGTCACCTATCCTCTGACTGAAGACCATAAGAGAAAACAACTCACCTACCACCTGAGGCAATCAATTCACCTTTGGACAGCTCTAATTGTGAAGAAGCTTTTCCTGACACTGAACTTAAATTATCCTCTTTGCCACTTCTTCTGACTGCTCTTGGTTCTGTCCCCTGCTATTGTTAACTATTTGTATTATTACTTTAATCCCCATATGGTCAAAGTTGTGTCAGAACTACTTTCATGGTACCCATAGTCCACTTCTCCATTTTTCAGTTCTTATAGACAGCTATCATCCCAGCTCTGTTATTGGGTAACTGTAACTCGAGTCAGATAATCACTTCTCTAAGGCTCATTTTATATATATATATATATATATATATATATACACATACACACATATATATAGCCATATGTTATAATAGTAACTTTTAAGATAATAATAGCTAGCATTTCATAAAAGTTTAAGATTTTCACATGTAATCTCACTTGATCCTTACAATAATCACGTGAAATATGTGCTGTTGTTAGTTCCATTTTATAGATGAGGAAACTGAGGCTAAGAGAGATTAAGTGACTTGCCCATGGTCACACAGTTAATATCTGAAGCAGACTTTGAACATATATCTTCCTGATTTTAAGTTCAATTCTCTATCCACTATATATTTCCTGGATGTCAGGTGAAATGCTAATGAAACCCTCCTGGATTTGGTATTAAAGAAGCTGAGTTCAAATTCAAGGTCTGTTACCTTGGGTAAAAATCAAACTTCTACTCACTCAACTATTTTACTGCAGGTAAAATTTATATTCCTTGTTAAGGCTCTGACCGTTTATTCCTATCCTGGTTAATTGTAATGCATTAATCTTTCTCTTCTCTAATCCATTCTTTCATACTATTGCCTGAATAATTATTCTAAATCATTGTTATGATTATCATACTCCTCTATTCAAATATTTTCAGTGGTTCCTATTACCTGCTTAATGAGGTATAAACCTCTTATTTTAGCATCCAAGGCTTTCTACAATATAGAAACAATCAAATTTTCCAGCTTTATTTCATACTACTCCTTTCTGCTTACTTAAGTTCAGATTGGACTACTTGACACTTCCCATTTTTCATCCATCTCTATGTCTTTGTTTTTCCTCTAGTTATAGCTATTTGTCACCCTTACCTTCATATTTCTTTTTTTCAAAAACCCAATTCAGGTGCCATTTCTTTCATGAAACCTTTTCTGATACCTCCAACTGAAAGCACTCTCTAATTCTCCTCAGATTTCTCCTAGTACTTTGGGCTTTTCCTTTACATTTACCATATTGATCTTGTTATGATTAGAGTCTTCACTTCCCCCCCTCCAAAAAAATAAGCTGCTTGAAGGCAGAGTCCACTTTTTTCCTATTTGTATGCCTAGCACCTTGTATGGTAGCTTGCACTTAGTTTAATCAGTTTGCTGAAATGAATTGTTGTTTGTTGAATATTCCTTTAATTAATTCCTTTTTCAGATGAAAACACTGTAACTCCTACCATTTGGGCTTCTAATCAGAGAGAAATTAGCTTAATTCACTTTCTGGCTGCCCTGCAGGGTCACAATAGTGTTCAACAGACAGTTTCTATTCTCCTTATGGTTACATAGCCAGTGTACTGATGCTTTTGCCTGAATCAGTAAATTTCTTTATTCTGTTTTTTGCTCATTTATTTCATTCTTATGATAATAGGCTTTCTGTATTCATTCTTATAACTAAAGAACTATGGCACAAAGGAAAGAACAGTGACTCTTGAATCAGAAAGCTTAGATGCAGATACTCCCTCAGACGCTTATTGTATTTGTTAATTTGGGAAAGTCATGATCTGTCTGGGCCTCAGTTTTTTCATCTGTAAAATAAAAGGTTTGGACTAGATGGTCTCCAAGGTCCTATTCAACTCCAGATTTATGAATAATAAATACTTTTTCCATTTGAATAAGAACTCCAAAGTTTGCTTCTAAAACCTGTTTTTGTAATAGTATATTTACCTCACTAAAATATGCTTATAGTAGAAGGAAGAAGTATCCAACTCTCTTCCATTTCCTTCCTTTTCATTCTGAATCTACTGAGGTCACACAAACAATTTTAAAGGCTGCCTAAAGTTCTGTTGGATTAAGCACATGTGTTCCTACAATACCCAAAGCCAGAACTTTTCTGAAGTCTTTGCCTTCTTTGAATGATGATAAATGACAACCCAGACCTGTTTCTGTTGCCTTGAAAATTGATTCTTGGCTAAATCTAGCTTTCTTCTTCATTAGAGTTACTCCTGCCACCAGCTGAGCATTATGCTCTCATTTAAGACCATCTCACTGAGGCCACTTGTCACAAATTACCATGGTGCTCAAGTGATAAGGAAAATTATGGTGTATCTGCACCTCCTCTCTTGCCTTCTCATCCCATCTGCTCTGTCCTCTGGCTTCTTGTTACATATGTGCATATCTCTGTCTGTCTCTCTTTCTCTCTGTCTCTCTTTCTCTCTCTCATGTATGTACAAATATATACATATGTTTAAATTTACATATCCTTATGTGCATTACGTATGTGTTTATTTTTGGCATGTGCTTGCATATTCAACATCAACATCTCAGTTAACTTTTGCAATTATATTTGAACAGCAGGATATAATCAATCATTTCAATAGAGTACATCAGCCTATAATTCAGCACAGTCTTTCATCTCAAAATGCTATAACTTTTCATCAAAGACTATAGGCAAATTGTTAGTACTAGATCATTCTTTCGATGATTATGACCTCCTCATTTCATGTATCCATTTGCCCCACTCAATTACTCTTCTCCCTAGATTATTAAATCATTGAATTACTTCGTCTTGCAACAATGCCTAGACAGGATGAGTTGACATTGTCCTGTGATCTATAGTATATGACCTTACTTAACTTAATTGACAGAAGACAAGCAGCTCTAATACTGTTTCCAAAATTTTCTTTATCCTTCCCTGACCTCCCTGTCTTCCTAAAGACTACTCCTTAGAAGCTGTGTGGAGGGACTAAATCTGACAAAATCCATTGGAAATTATGGTTAGAACAGAGGGCTATGAGAAATCTGTGAAAATAGTATGATTTATCTGTCAGATTAAGCTCACAAATAGGTTCCAGGGAAGTATGGATTGAGGGAAAGTCTCTCTTGTCAGTCACAGGAAGAGAGCACTCAATTATTCTCAGTGACAGTTTACAACTAGTAATCTGTTGGCTATTGCTAATGCATTAGTTGTTCTCATGCACATTTTCTTTCATTTGCCATTTGTTATATATAAATACCAATTCTTCTAAATCATAAAAAACTATTCTGAATATTTACAATGATATTCCTCCATTTGTAAAAATGTCTGCTCCTACTGGGTTCTATATTTCTTATAATTTCTTATAATTCCTTAATAATGACACAGATATTTTAATTATACAAAATGAGCTTTTTTCTTATTTTATATTTTTATCATTTTGGATGCAGTTAGTTGGTTTAAACTTGGCAGAAGTCATTTTAACTGTTTTTTTTTTTTTGAGGCAATCAGGGCTAAGTGACTTGCATAAGGTCACTAAGCTACTAAATGTCTGAGGCTAGATTTGAACTCAGGTCTTCCTGACTCCAGGGTCAGTGTGCTATCTGCACCACCTAGCTGCCCCCAATTTAACTTTTGAAACCAACACATGGTGCTATATGACTGTAATCTCTGCTACCAGCAAGGTTGAGTCTGATGGATCAATGTACTTCTAAGCAGCAGTAATCTAAGCTGACTAGGTGTCCACACTAAGCCAACCATCAATATAATGAGCACCTAGAATGGGATTAGTGCCCCAAGTTGTCTATGCAGGGGCAAATTGAATTCAGTAGGAAGATGAGAAGGCCCAAGTTCCCATGCTAATCAGTAGTGGTGTTGGGCCTGTGAGTGACTACTGCACTTCCAGCCTGGATGAGATAGGGATAGCCAAGGATAGGGGATGGGAAGGGAGAGGGGGGAAAGAGAGGGGAGGGGAATCAAGGGAAAGGAGAGGAACAAAACATTGGAGTAGGAAGAAGATTAGAATGGGAGTTAGGATCCCTGAATTCAAATCCTGTTCTGTCTTTAGCCAGCAGTGTAACTTTGGGTAATTATTTCATTTGAGTCAGTCTTTCCTTATCTGTGTAATAAGGGTCTATTTCAAGTCTAAGATTCCAGAAAATCCATCAGTGGGGCATTACAATTAACCCTACTAAATAATGATTTGAAAATGTTGTGTTTTTTTTTCCTAGCTCTAAAACTCTATGACTCAAGAAGAATTTAATAGGAGAAGAAAGAAGATGTTACATGGGAAAAGGGACTGGGAAGCAGAGAAGAGAAGTGGATTAAATGGAATTAACTACAGACTATAATTTTCCTGACTTGTCTCAGAAATATTGGTTATGATACAAATCTTCATCCTTTCTTACTTAGAAAGGAAATAATAACCTCTTTTCATGTTTCATTCAGAAGCTTATTTAATTTACATGAAAATAGCTTATAGATTCTCTTCATATTCTTGTCCTACAAAATATTTTGGGTAGCCAAATAATTAGACCCTTATATCTACTGCTCTGTAACGTGTGAAAGTTAAAGAAATTTCATAAAATGAAAAAAAATACATTTGAGGTCATTTGGGACTTTTCAGAGTTTTAACTTGCATTTCTCATTCAGATATCTTTTCAAACACTATTAGTATGGGGTTCAAGTTAATCATCACTATGCCAGTCCATGAAAATTGAAAAGGTCAGTGTTCTGCAAAAGTAGAGTAGGTAGATAATTATTTAGTAAAATTGAATGCCCTTACCCCACCCCCACCAATATTTTATTATTTTTATTCATCCCTGGATTTAAAAGGGAATGAAACTTTTCATTTTACAATTTAGAGATGACTGAGTGAAAATATACAGAGACAGGTAACTGCTTCAAATTCACACTGAGTTGTAAGTGGCTAAAATTGGACTTCCTGAAAGTAGATTTGATAAGAAGATGGGGAAGGTAAAGAGCTTTGAAAGATCAAGCTCACAAGGCAAAATTCACCTATCTTATAATATTGCTTAGGACAGAGCTGACCTTCCCTGCTTTTCTCATTTAAGTTCTTCCAAAACAAGGATGGTAGGATCAGTTCCTCTGAAAAGCAAGAAAGGGTGTGGTACCTGGAGCATAAGGATGTCAAAGGATTAAAAACAGAGAGAAATAGACATATACATCAACTTCTATGGCATGCCTTAACTCTTATGTCCCCAAAGGTTTCAAAATCACCCTTGAAGAAATTTGAATTGACTTATAATCAGTGGAGAAAAGGGTATATAAAGGTATCAGTCAAATATCTACTGCCCACTTACATTAGGGAAAAAATTCCCTCCACATACAAAAATGTGCTTCCTATTTTGTTAAGAACATTGATGTTTTTAAATTGCTGCCACAATGATAAATATTTCTAAACTAAAAATCTGTGAAACATCATTTAGGCCTCAAGTAAAAGATGTTGGAATCAAAGAATTGTAGAATTGTAAGGAATCTCAGAGATTATCTATCCTAACTTTTAACTAACCAAAAGCATGTATCTTTTTAAAAATATTCCCAACAGATGATCAATCATCTAGCCTCTATTCAATGACCTGAAGTCATAAAGATCTCACCATTCGTGCTTCAGCCCATGACATTTTTGAATAGTTTTAACTCTTAGGTAGATTTTCCTGATGTTGAATTGAAATAAATATGGATCGACATAATTTCCACTCATTCATCCTAGTTTTTGTTTTCCAGGATTAAGGGAAGTAAGACCCCTATGACAACTCTTCAGTTATTTAAGGACAGCAAACACACTCCCTAAAAGTTTGTTTTCTCTATGGTAAGTATCCCTAGCACTCTCACCCAAGTCTTATATTGGAAAGATCTTGAATACTGGCACATAATAAATATTATGACTGAATAATTGAGCTGAAATAATGAATAATGGAAAATAAAAAATAAGTGTGACTGAATTCTCACTATAATACTCATTTTCTTTTCCATCAGTAGCTCAGAAATTGTGGTCTGGCCATCCCCAAGACATTTTTAGGGTGTTGTGCAAGGTCATAATCATTTTCACGATAATATCAAGATGTTTAAATGTCTAATTCTATAAATATTAATAGATATAAAATACATAAACAGAAGCTCTTTGGAGGGAGTCCTTAATAATTGTAAAGAATGTAATGTTGTCTTGAGACCAAAAAAAAATTGAGAACCAACTGCTCTATATTTGTCTGTTTTAGCAAGTGGCATCTAGAATTCAAAACAACATTCTAGACAAGGGATGGGGAATCTGTGGCCTCAAGGCCACACGAGGGCTTCTTGGTCCTTGGATGTAGCCTTTTGTCTGAGTCCAAGTTTTACAGAACAAATCCTTTTGTTAAGATTTGTTCTGTGAAGTTTAGATTCAGTCAAAGGGCCATATTTGAGGGCCTAGAGGACCGTATGTTGTCTTGAGGCTGGAAATTTTCCAAGACCAGAAGTATGTATTTATACTGGTTGTCATTACTATTAGTTCTGCTACCCAAGGAGACAAAACTTCCTTCAGAAACATACGACTTAAATTGTTTCCTTTCCTATACTCTGAAACCTTGCTAATTATCCCAACTAACTAAGAAAAGCATCTGTCTACATAGCCCCAAAAGGACCAGTAAATTAAAAATTAGTCAAGCAGCCAATTAATTCTGTAAAGAAAGGGCAGCAACATCAAAAAGTCAAATGATATGTGTATATAGCTGTTATTATATTAACAGGTACTAAAAGGTGGGGGTATCATAAGCCTATTCTGATTTGTCAGGAATCAATGCTTTAATTGTGTTTACCTATATGCTAAGGCAGTTTTGTGCCTATCTACCATCCCACCTATCCTGTCTGTACTTCTATAGTTCTAAGGAGGGAGTTACTTGGACATATATGTAGTTTCAAATGGAAGGAAGGAAGGAAGGAAGGAATTTTAACAGGTTGGAGGAAAACTGAAGGAAAGCAATAAACCAAATAAAGTATTTAGAGGCAGAGAAACAGGAGAAGGCACAGAGCAAAGAAATCAAAATCAGAAAACTGTACAAAATGACAATAATGTAAGTGAAAACAGCCTTAAAAGACAACAGAGAGCAGTGACCAGTTTTGGTTAGGGAGAAAAGATATGAAACACAGGTTCCTTATTTGGCTAAAGAGGTGGAGCATTCCAGTTGTGAAATGTTACCTATACTATCAGATGGGGTCACTTTGTTGCTTTTGTTTTGCTTAACTGTTTTTTCTTGGTTAAAAGGGATAGTTTAATGGATAGAGCAGCAAGTAGGCCAATTACTATTGTAAAAAGCAAATGCCATAAAGAATACTTAAATAAGAAAACAAGTAAAAAATGCATAGAAGAAGGAAATCCAGAGGTTCTTATGTCTAAGAATCAGGGAAAAGGAGAAGGGAAAGCCCTATATAATTCTCTTTCAGTCAAAGGTAGGAGAGATAAAGAGACAGAAAAATTGGTGAGAGGAGTGAAGGTGGAGCAAGTGATGTAGCTTCAAAGATGAGAAGAAGATAGTAAGAGTGTCCTAAACTCAGATCTCCTTTCTTCTTCCCAATAGACAAAAAAAAAACTGAAGTTTTGGGGTATGGAGAAGAATAGGGTGGTAAAATCCTGCACATATACATACCTAAACTGATTACATTATCAGCTAAAATCAATTCTTGAGTTTCCTCTAGGTATACTGCCAACACAAAAATTGAATACTGATCATATATTTTGAATTAGACCTAGAAAGGATGTTAGAAGTCAAGTTCAACTTCCTCATTTTATATAGAAACTAATATCCAGAGAGTTTAAAGATCACACAAGTACTAAATGCAACAGGACTTAAGAGTGGCAAGTGGATCATTAATTCCATGAAAAATAGCATCAGAACAAAGAACTAGGGTGCCATGGCTATTTTTCGAAGTGGACCCCTAAATCTTAGGATTTATACAACATATTGCCCTGTTGTTACCAACATATAATCTTTAAAAGAGCCAGAGGACATAGCACAGGTGTGTCAACATCTAGTTTTTTCTTCTCTGCCTGACAAGGTCCCTACAGAACAGATGTCACTAACACGAAGCAGCTGGCAACTTTCATAGACTATTGTGCTCTAATGAAAACCTAAAATTGGGTTCTATGATTCCTTGATATATCTGAGTGTTCATCAAGGATTGAGCAATCAATGCATGACTGTCTAATGGACTAATTAAAAGGATTCAATGGCCCTTAAGAAAATCTCATTGCATTTTTCTCTAATGGTATGATTTAAAATGACATGAGAAGAACAAATGGGTTTTGTGCAGGTTGAAATAAATCAATCAAATCTTTGCCCATGTGAGCAGCTTTTTGTCAGGCAACTGTTATCTGCAACAAGTCAGGTATTAAGACTCACTCAGCAGCTGCTGAGAAAAATCTTGCCAGATGCTTTAGTGATACTTTACTTTCAATTTAGAGTAACAAGTTTTCCGAGGGCTCATCTGCCTCCTCTGAAAACTTTGTTGGTGAAAGGATCTTTAAAGCATGGCTTAGATATTAAAATTGATAGTAGACAGTAGAAATAAAGCACTATATGAATGTTAGATATTATTGCTATTTCTATTATATTTGGTTGACTAATTTAAAAAATACTGGAGGTGAGGAAGAGGATCACAAAACTACTCTTAACATTCCAGGAAAATTGTACTATCTGGCAGTTACAATACCTGTCCTGTCTTCTCCCACTTGTGATTCTTCATTCATTTCCCCTTCCTGAAATCTGTTAATTCATCTCTTCAATACCATATTTAGGTATCACCTTCTCCAAAAGGCCTTCCTTTTCAGATCTCCCCAATCAGCCAATCAATTAACTCATTGGGCCATGAACTCCTTAAAATTATGGATCTGTCTTCTGCTTTTGTTTGTGCCTGGCACATTGTAGATGTTTAAAATAAAGTTTTATTGAGTGACTATTGATTAATCAGAAAACAACTATAAAGTGCTTATTATAATCCAGGCTCTGTGTGAGGGGCTGGGAATACAAAAACAAATAATCTCTACCCTCAATATCTTCCATACTATTAGGGGAGACAACATATAAATAAATAAGCATATAAATGAAAATACATTTTTTTGGTAGGGAGGGCACTAGCAAGCTGGAAGGAGCCATCAAGAAAAGCTTCAGATACAAAATATGTTTGAACAGAATTTTGAAGAAAAGTGAAGATTCTAAGATGTAGATGTGTGGTAGGAATAGATTGTGGTCATGAGCATCAGCTAATGCAAAGACTTGGAGCACAGAGAATGACAGCTGTGTATAAAGAATAGAAATGAAAATAGTTTGACTGAACTATAGAATATAAGGAATGAGTGATACATGACAAAGTTGGAAAAATAAGTTGGGACCAAATTGTAAAGAAGTGACTATTTAAACTTAGCCATAATAGGGAACCACTGTAGTTTATGAAACTGGAGAGTAACCAGGTCAGAAGTGAACTTCAGGAAAGTTACATGACCAATTGCATGGAAGATGGATGGCAAAAGGGGGGGAGGGAGACCAATTAGGAGAATATTGCACTAGTCCAATAAAAGTTGATGTGAGCCTAAATTAGGGCAGTAATTATATGAGTTGCGAGAAGACAAATGCAAGAAATACTATTGACATAAAAATGACAAGATATGGCAACTCATTATAGTTATGGAGTAAGGATAGATATGGAGTAAGGAGTTAGTGGATGGATGAATAAATGAATAAGTATTTTATTAAATACTACTTTTACTTTGTGTCAGGCACTGTGCTAAAATTATTGGGGTTACAAATACGAAAGGCAAATCAGTTGCTTTCCTGAAGAGGCTTACATCCAATTGGGGAAGACAACAAACACAGTTATCCCTTTCACATCACGACTTTCCCCATTGTGGTGTTCATATGCCACAGGTCAGCATAAGAAATTGAATGGGAATTTTGGGGAGTTTTACAGAACCTGCATATGACACATGAAGACCAGCAGACAACACAGAAAAAAAAGTTTAAAAACTCAGAAATGCATAAAATATATGTATACTATTGTCTAGTATCAACCCACATTTTTATGCAGATTTTCCAGATCATGCCATACCCTAAACCCTGTGACATGGAAAGAATAACTGTATAGGGGATTGGTAGTCAAAAAGGAAGAATGGGGAGCCAAACAAAAAAAAAATAGATTGCCACCCTGAGTGACAAGAAGGATGATAGTATACAAAATCATAGAAAAAGCTTCTGCAAGACCAAATTTAAAAAAAAAAAACTTATCAAAGGCAAGGAAAACTTAATATGGAGGCTTGCTATACTCACACAAAAACTTTTTATAATCTTCCTATTGTAGTTGGAAACAATGACTGCTATTCTAGACTGTGGCCAGGCCAGGGTATGGGGCCCAAGGCTGTTGTGGGGTAACAAGTTACTGTGTCACAGAAATCCTAACTGGAACTCCATAATCTTATCTTAACCTACCTTTTCTATCACTTAGCACAATGTCTGGCACACAGAAGCTTAATAACTGCTAGTTAAATGACTTTCTAAACTTAAATCATTCCCTTATATAAAATCTCAATTTCCATCAGTTTGGTGTGTTCTGTCCCCCAAACATGAATACTTTACCACCTTTTTGCCTTTGCTGCCTGTCATTCTACTCACCTGCTGTGGTCTCTCCCTTTAGTCTATCAATCTTAACCCTATTCATTTCTCAAAGTTGAACTGAAATTCTGCCTCTTGAAAGTGTCCCTGTCCATGGCCTTTTCTACAGTAGTCCATTCTTCCTCTGAACTACAAAGTTTATTTTCTGTCTAGCCTTTCAACGTTTATAAAGCTCAGAAATGGTTCTCTTTGAAGGTAAGTCTTTGAATTTTACTTTCAATGATCAGACAGTGGTAATCAAGATATGTTATCTACTTAATCTTGACAGTTATTTTAGCTAATGATCACTGATGATAATACATTGGGCTATTCAGTGTTTGGGAATAAGTATAATGACTTAATTAGAAAAATCTCCAAAACTTAATTTTATTAAAATCCAATGTTATTTTTTAAAGTCTAGAGAGTGCACACCAATTTTTTTCTTACTCAAAACATTTGTTTGATTAACAGAGAAAAAAATTGTTTTTTGGCAGTAAGTAATTCTTATAGTGTTTCCATTAACAAACTGCTGAACTTTGGAAAATAACATATATTCAATTTTACCTGTAGCTCAATATCTATGCAACCCTATTTACATTTCTTAATTGAATCAATACAAAATTAAACATTTCATATGAGACTAAGATGGTCAAGCTTTATTCTGTCATGGATTCAAACACATTTTCTTCAAATAATTAGTAATAAAAGTGCATATTTGAATTATACTTTAGTTCTTGTCATCTAATCATATTTACATGTGTTAGGTTTATTTCAAGTAAAACATAGGATATATTTTCAATTCCCATGCTTCTGTATTAGAAGAATGGCATATTGGCTGCATCAGACCTTCGCAAATCTGACCCATAAATGCTTGCAATCAGAGGAATATCTGTTTCAAGTTCTGACTTCAACAAGATATCTATTTATTTAATCTTGACTTAATCTAGCATTTTAACTAAAGACAACTAATAATAAGAATTAGATTTGCTAACATTAGTTGTGCACAGTGTTAGCTGTGTGACCCCATCCAGTCATTTTCCTCTCTCTTCTCTTATAGAGAAGGTATCAATTTCATAGGTCAAAGAAGTTTCAGATCAGGAGATCTCTATGCCAATGAAATTGTAGGGTCATTGAAATAAAGCAAAACAAATCAAAACAAAAGGTTTAAACTGCTTAGTTCACAGAAAGTGATTAGAATAATATGTCCAACATTTTAAAACTCATTAAATTTCAGGATAGTATGATTAAAATTCATATAAACCATGGTCATATGCATTACCTCTCCTCGTTGGCAGAGATTGGTTATTCAATGTTTAATGCCTGAATGGAATTGGGGGGTGGAGAAGATGGTGAGGGACAGGGTGTGCAGAATGATTGAGAGCTAGAGAAAAGAGAGGTCCTGGTATTTTGGCTTCCAACTTCAAGAAAGATGATAAGCATTTCCAGATTTTCAAGGCCCTGAAAGGAGAGAAAAATTCCAGGAAGAAGCCAACATGTAGAAGAGCTAGGAATATGTCCCTATTCCTATTTACTGCACTAAGGACTTCAGAGAAGTTCCCCTTGGATGAAATCTCAGACTCTCTTTCTTGGTTGAGCTGAATTATTTTACTCCCAATGATCAAGTTATTCTTCTCCATGTATTGTTTAATATATAGTCTTCTGTGTATACTTTATATCATTTCTGTTTACTATCTATTTTGATAAATGATTTATTTGTTATTTGTTATATGTGGCCATTGTAGAACTGCCACCTAATGGGAAAGAAGTCAAGTCTTGGATATATAACTCGGGGTACTCCATCCTCATAAATGGATAACAATAAGAAGCACAGTTTGAACCTAAAAAAATCCCCTAGACCAATAGTATTTATGGGAGAAGGTAGACATAATGCTAGTCTAGTACTCCCTTTCTTTGATTAGAGAAGAATGGCCAGCCTCTGGCCCCAACCTCTTGCTTTCCGTCTTGGCAAGAATCAAACTCTCCCTTAGAGAATATGGGGCGGGGGGAACTCTAGAGATATTGATCCTTGCCTCCCTGAGAGGCACATCCAGACAGACATATGTCAATACATATGTTTTTCATGGGCAAAACACAATAAAAACTTTTTACACATATCCTGTAGAAAATAATGTCAGGAATATTAAAAAATTCTTAAAGTGAGCAATTTTGAGATATGAGCTATTATAGAATAAGAAAAGAAAATTGAATTTGTAGACAACACAATTTATTTCCATTAAATATTTTTAAATAGTGATGTTGTGGTATTGGTGGCTCAGTGGTATAAACCAAGGATTGTTTAATGAATCCAGTACTAGGAGTATTTTCTATCCCAAATATATAATATAAGGGTGACTTGTAACCATCTTAGGGAAAAGAATCAAAGATATCTCTAAAAAAAAGGAAAGAAGCCTAATCATCTTTTCACATGAAAATGTCCACTTATTAGTAATAAAGATCAAGAGGGCTTAAACTTATATGCATCTGTGTTCAGAAATCCTGCAATTAGTTCATTGCCATGTTATGCTGTTGGAGGGTTCATTCATCTTACCATAATGCCCTGTGCTCAAAGTGGGAAATTAATATTTAAATTTCCCTTGATTTCTCAATATTCCTATTTTTCCCTTTATATTTTAGGGGAATGTTCTCTTTTAGTTCCATCTATAAATGCTTTTGGCATTGTGAAGTTGCTCAGTCCGATCTCATGCCAGGCTTTTTGCAGGCTCATTTCCCCCTCTACTGCTTTTTACCATTTTATTAAGGTAACACTTTTAATGATCTTCTATTATTTTCCTACTAATGTTTTACAAGTGACCTTTAATCTAAATTGATGTTTACCTTGGCTGCCATGACTCTAATGATCACTAACTACTGTGATTTCTGGTCTGAGTTTCCCCCCAACCTTGTTCAATCAAATTATAGATCAAATTTCTCTAAAACATGGTCAGAGGGTATGAGAGAACATGTTAAGTTGGTTTCATGAGTTCTGTCAAGTAGTTTACAAGTTTTCTCTCATACTTCACTGTTTGCAACAGATTTTGATATATGAACTTTAATTATCTTCATAACGTTGTTTTTGATTATGTTCATCATGAACATAAAATGTTTAGATGATCAATCAAATGTCCCATGAAATTATATTTGGAACTGGAAAAAGAACTTTCCTCTAAAATATAAAGGAAAAAATAGGAATATTGAGAAATCAAGGAAAAATTTTAATATTAATTTCCAACTTTAGGCACAGGGCAGTACTGAAAGATGATTGAACCCTTCCATTCCAGGTTTGGGAGACACACAGCCAGTACAAAAGGTGGGAGTCATGTTATAGAGTATCATGTGCTAAGGTCAGCAAATTGACTAGTGTATTTGATAGTGGAGTGTGTGGAGGAGACATAAGTATAAGACTTTGAAGGGGCCAAATTGCAAAAGGATTTAAATGTTTAGTAGGGGAACATTTATTATATCCTGGATTTAATAGTGAATGATGATTAAGCTAGAGATTGAGTGACTTCCCCAACATCACACAGAATAAAGAGCAGATGCGGAACTTGAATCCAGGTCTTATGGTCTTATTACTATGAGCCAGAAGTCACCACCACATAAATTAACATTTATTTGTTTTCCAGTTATTCAGCGGATATAAATCCTGATTCATCAGCAAGATTCTATGCTTTTTGAGGGCAGAGACTATATCTTATCCAACCTTATTAAAACAAAAATCAGTATAATGCCTAGCATAAAACTAGACCCAGGATGAAATCATTCCCTATTACTTGATTGGTTAAATTAAGAAAGGGAATTAAAGTACGTGGGAAAACATGTGTGATTAATGATTTTATATAACCCTTGTTGTTGGGTCATGTCCAACTCTTCATGATCCCATGGACTATAGCACGTGAATATTGTCCATGGGGTTTTCTTGGCAAAGATACTGGAGGGATTTGCCATTTCTTTCTCCTGTAGGTTTAGGCAAACAGAGGTTAAGTGACTTCCCCAGGGTCATGCAGCTAGCATGTGTCTGAGACCAGATTTGAACTCAAGTCTTCCTGACTTCAGGCCCAGTACTCTATCCACTGAGCCACCTAACTGCCTTCATATAACCCTATACTGTTTAAGTAATTATCTTGCCTGGAAAATATTGTTCAATTGAGGGATTAAAAAAACTATATAAGTATGTTGTTGTTGTTGTTCCATCGTTTTAGTCAGGTCTAACTCTTTGTGGCCCCATTTGGGGTTTTCTTGGCAAAGAGACTGGAGTGATTTGCCATTTCCTTCTCCTAGGCTAGTATAAAGAATTTTAATTTGAAAGTAAATCTAATATATAAGTATTTGTTTCACATATTTCAGGAATGTTGACAGGAGGATTATTATTCAGATGGAATCCCAAATTCCAAAATGTATAGCTATTAAATATGTGATTCTAGTGAAATGTGTTTCAAGTGAAATTAAAATGACAAATTAATCTGGCTTTGAAGCATTATGAGAGGAAACTCTCTGGTGGTTCAATTGAATAAGTTGCCTGAAGTTCAGAAGTATGTCTGACTTTTGCTTTCTAATATTAACTAAAAAATAATTGGAGATAGCTAACTGTGGTTTCTATAAATTCACTAACTTGTGTATTTGGTGAGCTGTCTTGTTTCACTGCCTCTCTAGAAATAAGATCTATATAGAGCAGCTCGATAGTCATTCATATCATAACTTAACTCTGAATAGTGTTTTGTAACATCTTTTTTTTTCTTTTCCCTTAAGTTTGTCACTGCCTTTACTATAGGGATATTTTTTTTCTTTCTAATAATGTGCACTTTTTTTTTTCATTTGTATAGTGGGTTTTCATACAGTGTATGTATTGATTGTTAGATTAATCTCTCAATGGTTACTGTCTTCACTTTGAAGTAATTACAACTCAGATTTGTATGATGGATAACAATCCCATGAAATACATGAAGCAAATATTATTATCACCCCTTTTTCCAGATGAGTAAATTGAGCTTCTATATGATTAAGAGACTTCCTTAAGATCTTCCAGTTAGAAAGCGTTGATTCTGAGATGGAAATTTTCAATGTTTCAATCCAATTCCTACATTCTTTCTACAATGGCATGCAGCCTCTCTCTTTTTGCATCTTTTTTTTTCCTTTTTGTGATTACCGATAACATAAAAATATGTCATTTCACTCTCACCAACCCTTTAACTTTGTCCCTTATGCATTTGTTTACTTAATTTCTATGTTATTATTCTATGTCTTCAAAATTATGCATTCTTTCACTAGTTATGATGTCATAATGTTGAAGAGCTGGACCTGGAAGAGATCTCCAAATTTATACCATTCAACCCTACATTTTTACAGATGAGAAAACAGGAAATTAAGTGAATTGTCCAAGACCATACAGGCTTCCAAAGTCAAGAAATTTATTTGTTTGCACTCCTCCACAGACTATTCTGCACACAGTAGCTGCTCAACAAATTCTTATTAATTGACTTTCCATTTTCATAAGGTCTCTATCTTAATCAAGACTAGATATGTGTGGGGTACCCTATGGTGACCATTTTCTAGACCCACCTAAACGGAGGCAGCATGGTACAGTAAAGAGCATACTAGCTCAGAAAACAGAGAATCTTAGTTCAAAGCATTCCACATGACATTGAGTAAGACATTCAACTTCTCTGGGATTCAGTTTCCTCAGATGTAAAATGAAGGCATTAGACACTTTGGACTCAGAGGTACTTTCTTGACCTATGACTGAAGTCCAATGGTAGTAAGAGCTACTATATTCCTATAATTAAAGCACAGTATCTGTACATCTAATGAATCTTAATGTTATCAGAGAGCCTGCAAGGGTTAAATAGCTGCTTACTTGATGGTATAATCTATTTTTTAAATTAATTTATTTTTAGCGTTCAACATTCACTTCCATAAAATTTGAATTTTAAATTTTCTCCCTCTTTTATTCCCCCCCCCAAGATGGCCTACAATCTGAAATAGACTCTACATATACATTCATGTTAAGCATATTTTCCCATTAGTCATGATATAAAGAATAATTAGAACTAATAGGAGGAACCACAAGGATGAAGCAATAAAACAAAACAACAAAGGAAAAGGAGAACAAATAGACTCTATATTTCTTTTCCTGGGTGTGGGTAGCAATTTCCATCATGAATCTTTTGGAGTCGTCTTAGATTCTTGCATTGCTGTGAAGAGCTGTCTGTCAAAGTCAATCATCCTATAATGTGGCTGTCACCATGTACAATGTTCTCCTGGTTCTGCTCATTTCACTTTGCATCAGTTCATGTAAATCCTTCCAAGATTTTTTTTTTAATTCTGCCTGCTCATCATTTCTTATGGCACAATAGTATTCCGTTACATTTGTATAATACAACTTGTTCAGCCATTCCCCAATTGATGGGCATCCCCTCAATTTCCAAATCTTTGCCACCACAAAAAAGAGATGCTATAAATATTTTTGTACATGTGGGTCCTTTCCCCTTTTTGATGATCTCTTTGGGATACAGCCCTAGAAGTGCTATTGCCGGGTCAAAGGGTATGCACATTTTTATAGCCCTTTGGGCATAGCTCCAAATTGCTCTCCAAAATGGTTACATCACTTCACAAACTCCACCAACAATGCATTAGTGTTCCAATTTTCCCACATCTTCTCCAACATTTACCATTTTCCTGTTTTGTCATGTTGGCCAATCTGATAGGTGTGATATGGTACCTTCGAGTTGTTTTGATTTGCATTTTTCTAATCAATAGTGATTTAGAGCATTTTTTCATATGACTATAGATGGCTTTAATTTCTTCATCTGAAAACTGCTTACTCATATCCTTTGACCATTTATCAATTGGGGAATTATAATCTAATTTTTGTTTACTGCTAGGTGGCACAGTGGATAAAGTGTTGGTTCTGGAGTCAGGAAGACTCTTCTTCCTAAGTTCAAATCTGGTTTTAGATATTTACTAACTGTGTGACCCTGTGCAAGTCATTTAACTCTGAGCTGGAGAAGGAAATGGCAAACCATTCCAATATCTTTACCAAGAAAACTCCAAATGGTGTCATGTAGAGTCAGACATGATTGAAAAATTACTGGTACTGATATTACTATAACTAAAGTACAGTATCTACGTAGCTAACGAATCTGAATGTTTTCAGAGTAACTGCAGAAGTATTGGGTTTAATAGTTGTCAACTCAATAGAATAATCTAATTTTTGTTTACTTTTCTTTTTATCCCCCCCGAGGGGAAAAAAACTGGACTAGTGATTTAACCATTCATCTATCAAAAAGAAATTTTGGTGATTTAGCATTTTAGGAAGTTGATCTTTTTTTTTTAATTTTGTTTTGAGTAAATGTTAATAATACTAACAGTAGAAGAGATTTCTCCATAGGAGTAGACTACAGAATTACCTATTTTTTAGTTTCTTTAGTGCATTTTAATTGAAGGTAAGACCCCCACTTGGAATCAAAAGCTTATTATTCTTTTGCCTATTCATTAAGAGAAAGGCTTTTCCTTTTCCATAGCAGCTGTTTTCACAGCTAGAAGAATTATTGTTTTGTGCCTAAATATATATCATAGAAATTAAAGTATAGAGTTGTATTGGCATGTGATAATGTCACAGAATATGATATTTTCCAAACAACACTTCAACCAAAATCTCTGGTGCCTCTCATCATTTTTTTTCTTTCTTGTGTTTCTGTGATTTCACTTAAAAAATAGGGAATCTGGGACAAAAATAGAGGATTCATACATTAAGAAAAAGAAAAATATATAAATTAAAAGGCTATCCCTTAAGGGGAACAATAGTCAGGTTCTCATTTTAAAATGTCCTGAGAAAAGACCAACACAATCTATGCTGGCATTTTCAAGTCAGAGATCATAGATCTGAAACCAGAAGAAACCTCAGAAGCTACTTAAGGATGCAAACCTCTCATTTTGCAAAAGTGGAAAATGAAGCCAAATGATCTATCCAAAGTCTAATAGTTAGTGACAGAGACAGGATTCATTCTCAAGTCCTTAAACTCTATGTTTACCACTCTTAATTGAGGTAGTATGGAGTAATGGATTGAGGGTTGTCTTCAGAGTCAGGAAGACCTGGGTTCAAGTCTTGCTTCTGACAAATACTGGCTGTGTGACCCTGGGCAAATCATTTAATCTCTTAGTGCTCTTATGTAGCTGTTCTAAGATGTAAATTTCAGAAGAATTGCTGATCTGAACTGATAGATGACATTTTCTCACTAGAGCTTCCCTATACCATAATTTAATCATGTCAGAAAAAATATGTGCATTCATAAATGTATTCATGGCCCTGCCTGTTTTATACCCTTACATGTGTAGCCATTGTAGGAAAACAAAATGACACAAAACAAAAATCCTAGCAGAAAACTCCAGACTACATTTATTACTAAATCTTTCCTTTCAAATTGCGATATGAAGTAGGCTAACTTTTTTTAATATAGTAGAAAATTTGGGGTGCATGAGAAGGAAGACATGTACATGAAGCATCTTTGAGGGCAACCCTTAACAACAAAATAAATCAGAGAAAATTGGATTTCTAACCTGGTTTATCAACCAAAGTAACTTGACTTTTTAAAAATTCCAGCCTATATCCTTTCCATTCTAACTATAAACTTCTTACTTTCTATAATTAAAAAAGACAATTAAAATGCCTTGGTTAGTCAACCCACAAAGTATTAAACGTGATTGAACAATCTATGAAGGTACTGAAATTATTATTTGACTCAGAAGCATAAGGGGATCAGCAAATATACTGACACTCATGTAAAACTATGAAAAGAAAGTGATTTTTTTTGCACTGTGGTAGAAACTAAATTGCTGTTGTAATGTGCTAGTGAGAATAATTTTCTGACCTGATATAATCTTTGATTAAATAGGATAATTTTCAATTGATTCTGATTTATAATATAATGTCAAATAGAGGGGGAAATTTTTCCAGGGTAGGATTCTTTGTGAAGTAGACATTTCTGATAACATATTGCTACATAAAAATAATTAAAAAGTTATTAGACCTTTCACCTTAGGGAAATAAATGTGCTAATAGGTGACAAGTGAATAGATTAATAAACCTTCTGCTCCATTCACCTAGGAAAGATGATAAACTCATGGAAGAAAGTCTAGTCAGATTTTGTTGAGAGGAGAAATTGTGGGGGAAAGAAAAATTATAGAAAGTAGTAATTCAAACTTCCAAAGACTTCAGCTGAGAGGTAATTATCTTCTAATGACAGCAGTGTAGAGGCTAAGGCTGAATTCACCAAAGCCCTGTTTCCTACAATATGAAATAGGGGGTTCAGCTCTTGTCAGAAAAAAAGCTTTTGATGACAATATTTCATGTAAAGCATCTACTATTTCAATTCTTTCACACAAAATAACAGTGCAGATAAATATCACCTGAGTTGCCATTAATCATTTTCTATTTTCTATAACATTCCTGTAAATTGTGCCCAAGTGTCTAGGGCTGATAAATTAAAATAGCTAAGGGCCTATGGAGAGATAAATGGGTTTTTGACTACTTGATGGGGTCTCCAACTGTTCCCCTACCCCCCAACCCCCACTCACTAGATCTGAATGAAGAATCCTCACACACGGTGTATATACTGGCTAAAAGGCACAAATATGCATGACCCAGTACCTCACGTAGAATTCTTTATAGTATAAAGTCACTGAACTAGAAGGAACCTCCTGGCATTCCCCTCCCTTTAGGGACCTCATAGTAACTGTTTCTCTTTTGGCCAGCAATCCGGAGAGTGTTCTCCTCCCAGTTTGATTTTTTTTTAATTAAAGGGGCCATCCCTTGACTCACTTCTTAAAGAAGCCTATTCAATGAATGGGCATTGCCTCAGTCCAAGTGAGAACCTGAAAAGACCTTAGCTTAAAAGGGACAAGGTCTCACACTGTATCCTGGGTCATTTGCAGTCACCCTGATAGATATCTGGCACAGATCCAGATAGCTCTGGAGGAGCAAGTGATTCTGGTAACTTTGCACAGCCCTCCCTCACTCAAATCAGTCCTTTGCAACTCATCTCATCATCTCCCTGATGTCACGGTCCTCTCTGTGAATGAAGGCAAAAGCACAACCACAATATATTCAGAGATTCTGGAGTAGCAGTGCTTCTGATTATGGAACTCAAGGACCATATCTGCATTCACCATTATTCCAGTGAAACAAACAACTGTACAGCCTGTGAGGGGCAGCTAAGTTATGCAGTGGATAGAGCACTGGGCCTGGAGTCAGGAAGACTCATCTTCCTGTGTTTAAATCTGGTCTTGGACACTTAATAGCTGTGTGACCCTAGATAAGTCACTTAACCTTGTTTGCCTCAGTTTCCTCATCTGGAAAATGAGCTAGAGAAGGAAAGTACAAATCTCTCCAGTACCTTTGCCAAGAAAACCCTAAATGGGGTTACAAAGAGTTAGACGCAACTGAAAGATGACTAAATAACAACACAGTCTAACACCAACTGCCTCTGCAGACTTAGCTTACAATAATCTATGTGCCAGAGAAGCTAGATCCCTCAACATTCCAAGAACATATTTTGCTTTTTTTTGCTGCTTTATTTTTTTTGCCTCTCTTCAATATTCTTTAAATGTTCTTTCCCAGTAATATCAGCCTGTGAAATCAACTTGACAGCTCCTTTAAGACCTAACTTAAATTCTACCTTTTTCCATGAAGACTTCCAGAATCCTCAAAGACAGAAACTGTCCCTTCCTCCTCAGAACTCCTTTGGTGCTGCATTGTATATTTTTTATTGTACTTATCATGTTTGTATATAAGAGAAACTAGAGTGAAAGAGATAGAAAACAGACCAGGAAGCTAGCTTTAGAATTCCCAGGAATATCAAAGGTTTTAGTCCCACTTCTGATATGAACTGGCTGTGTGGGAAACTCACTTAACCTCCCAGTATACCAAGCAACTTTTTTAGTAAATCAAGTTATAGGAAAGGTAGCAACTTATATTGGTAGATAGTTTCTTCATCTGACAGTTCAGGACACCAATGAAATTACAAGTTCCTATCTGTATTATTTCTATGAGAAACAATATAGTAAAATGGTTGGAAACTTGACTTTCAGCCTAGAAGACCTTGGATTCAAATTCTGGTTTTGACTCTTAATATTACATGATGCTGGGCAAGGCACTAAACCAACTGGGCAACAGGCAATACTCTAGGACTATAATTGCAGAGCCGGTGCCCATCTACATTGGTCTAAGGAGTTCCTCAGTGAGAGCTTTTTGTGTTGAACAACTTATGTATCTGGTCAAAAAATCATCACCATTTTTTGTCGTGGTTGTTTCATAGAATCATAGATTTAGAGATGGCAATGTCCTTAGAGATGAAGTCCAGCTCTTTCTTTTTACTTGTGAGAAAAATGGTCCTCTTTAATGTTTAATAACTTGTTAAGGGTTATATAGTTAGTAAATGAGGCAGAATTTGAATCCTAAAGATCTTCTTGATTCCAAATCTAATGCCCTACCTAACACTTCAAAATGTTTGTTGAACCACATTTTTGTTCATTTCCTGTTTCACTAGTAGATTACTTCTTAAGGAAAGGAATTCAGTCTTATTATCTTTCCATTCCTGTTAGCACCTGAAGCAGTGCTTTCAATTACAGAAGTTAAATAACTGGTTTTGAATGAGAAAAGCTAGATATTTCTTTCATAATTTAAGATTGTTAACATTTACCAAGTACCATTGAGTCATAATTTGGGTAAGTAGAGGGAGCAACAACATCGACAAAATTACAGATGGTTGATGTATTGATGGATTTATGAAATGGTGAAATGTAGAAGTATGGCTCATGCATATAATTCTGAGAAGTCACCCATTGAAAGGCATTCAGTCATTATCTGTTTGCTATTACATTCTGTAATTCAAAAATGAATTATGTAAATAGCAGACAATATCCCTGCATACTTTCTTCTCTTCTCTGGAATGTAAATTAAGCAGAAGATAAGGTGACTTTTGCTCCAACAAAACCCACCATAATTACTATAAAACTCTAGGCATTTTTCTCTACTTTAGTGTTGCAGTAAATGTATGACAGCTTACTTCCTTAATAATAGGAATGTGTTGTTTGCTTTATGCACTGCAGTCATTGCACAAAGGTGCCTGTTTTTGTTTTCCTTATCTATAAAGTGAGAGATCAGAAGTAGTTGATTTTTAACACCCCTTCCAGGTCTGTAATTCTACTAATTGCAGAGGCAGTAGTGGACAGGAGTTAGGGGATATAAGGATACTCTACTAAATTAGAAATAGTCTTACACTCAGGAAGCTTACATATATGTATATGCATATGTAATATGTATATGCAAACAGATTAATGAAAGTTAGAATGTGATGAATATCATGAGAGATTGTCAGAAGCAGAGATGGTTATATGAGAGAAAAGGGCCATATCAGAGATGTCTGGGATCTGGGACTAAATATATCTGCTTGGGGGGGCAGGCAGGGCAAGACTCAGCAAGAGGCAAAATAAGATAGTTTAAGCATTTAACATCAAGGAAGTCTGATATGGACAACAAAAGAATATCCTGAATGTGCAAGGAAAACAAATAGGACCATATGGGCAGGGTGGAAACAAAGAAGAGGGACCTAGCCATAAGAGTGGAAATTGAGGAGGAGAATTTCAGTCTCTAAATAACACATATTAGGAAGGACCTGAGCAAACTGGAGCATATCCACTGAGGGGCAATAAGGATGTTGAAAAAATTGAAATTATTTCACTTAAAACTTGCTGAAGAAACAGTATGTCTCACTTAGAAAACTCCTGGAGGGAGTACCGTGAGGGAAAGGGAGATAGTGATGTAATATCTGTCTTCAAATATTTGAAGGACTATCATATGGAAGAGGAATTAGATTTGTTCTACTTTTACCTGAAAATTTCAAGTAGGAAAAATGGGTTGAAGTTATAGAAAGGCAAATTTCATCCCAGCACAAGAAACTTCCTAATAATTATAGCTGTCTAGAAGTGGGATAGGCTTATGTGTGAGATAGTGAGTTTGCTTTCATGAGAGTTTTTTTTCTTTCTTTTTGCAGTGGCTGGATGACCACTTCACCTGCCAAAGATACTACATAAGTGATTTATACTTCGGTTCTGTGTTGAATTAGATGACCTCTGTGTCCCCTTACAACTCTTATATTCTAGGATACGAGGAATGGTATTGTAGGACACTATCCACAGAAGAATTAAGGAAATCAATCAATCAATCAACTGATCAATCAACAAATATTTAATAAGGACTTGCTCTGTGCCAGATGGTGAAGATACAAATAGAAAGAATTAAACAGGGGCAGCTAGGTGGCACAGTGGATAGAGCACCAGCCCTAAAGTCAGGAGGACCTGAATTCAAATCCAGCCTCAGATCAAACACTTGACACTTACTAGCTGTGTTTCCCTGGGCAAGTCACTTAACCTCAATTGCCAAAAAAAAAAAAAAGAATTAAACAATTCACATGCACAAGGATCTTACATTGCAAAGAATCAAAGCAGGAACTCAGGAGAACAAATTGAGGATGCATTTATTAAAAATGGGATTTGAGGCAAAGACTTGTTAACATAGATTACACTGTAAGTCAGTGTACCAGGTCAGGAGAAGCAAGCAGAATAGTTGACCTAATGACCATCTGCTAGAGCTATGGATACACAGAACCTTATATTTCCCCTACTGAGGAGTTAACTTTATCCCAGAATCCTGAAAAACTAAGTTTTCAGGTGGATGTTAAGTCATGTAGGTGAAAAAATGAGAAGAATTTAATAGTAGGGAATTAGGTCAGTCACTATAGATATGAAATTCTAGAATTAAGAGAAATCACTTCTCTCTGGCTGGGAGATGTCAGGGAAGGTTTCATGTACAAAGTGCTATTTGAACCGGACCTTGAATGATGAAGGAAGTATTTAAGTAAATTAAAATGGGGAGCAAGGCAATTCAGGAAGAAAGAACAGCATGAGTGAAAGTAAATGGTCAGGGAAGAATGGAACAGCAAAAGGGAAGGCAAAACCATAGTCTGAGATATAAGATGAAGGCCAGATTATGAGTGGCCTTGGAGTTTTTGGATATTTGATAAGCCCTTGAAATTCCTTATAGATCTAAATCTAAATCAGAGGAGGTATGAGGGAGAAAAAAAAAGATTCTTGTTCATTGAAAAAATAATTGAAAAAAGTTTAAAAATTTATGAACCTGTGCTCTGTGTAATTTCCAAACCTACACTTTCAATATCATACATTTACACATAATTAAAAATTAAAATAATAAAATATTAAATAAGATTATTTTAAGATAAAAAAATAATTGCCAAATGTAAAACTAATGAACATAATTAGATCTGAAATTTTAGTATCTCAAAATGGAAACAAGCCAGCTCCTCTGAATGTAAAGCAGGCATTGTGCTGCCACTCCTTAATGCAATTAGTTTCCTATTCATAGAAAAACTAGAGGGAAAAATCCACTAGAATTTTAATGTGAGCAAAGAGGAAAAAATGTTAGCAAAAAACAGAATTTTTGACTTACAGAGATGGTAAAACAAATGAAGTCAGAATTTTGTAGCATTTCTCTAGTAAACTTCTAAATAAATTATTTGTCACAGTAATGGGCTGCTCATAAAGTTTTTTGAAAGAATTAGTGTAAAGTGATCAAAAATGTCCTTCTAAGAACTTGTGAAATGTCCATGTAGAAACAGTCAAGCAGAAAATTCATTATTTTGGTAACTTGTTTGATAGGGGGAAAATGGACACTTTGCTTGTGGTCCATACAAGTATATCACTATAATTAATTAATGTCAAAAATTGGCTTCCCTGGGCAGCTAGGTGGTACAGAGGATGGAGCTCTGGTCTTGGAATCAGGAGGACCTGAGTTCAAATCCAACCTCAAATACTTGACACTTACTAGCTATGTGACTCTGGGAAAGTCACTTAAACATATTGCCTCACCAAAAAAAGTGGCTTCTCTATTGGAGAATGTTAACTAGAATTTATATGTATTAATATTTGTTCTATAGTATTTTTTAAACACAGATGCATCTGTGTTACTCAGTAACAAGAAACAGTTAGAAAACAACTGAACAAAAGCTGTTACAGCTTACATTGAGAAAAAAGGGAAAGAGAAAGCACACACCCTAAATTATTGTTTCCTTAAACATTTACCAGCACACCCTTGACTCCCCTTAATTTGAGGTTTTAGGGTCAAGCTGATCTTTTTGTGGTGGCTAAGAATTGTAAATTGAAGGAATACCCATCAATTGGGGAATGGCTAAACATGCCATGGTATATGATTGTGTTGGAATATTATTGTGCTATAAGAAATGACAAGTAGAATGATTTCAGAAAAACCTGGAAAGACTTACATGAACTGATGCAAAGTGAAGTGAACCAGGAAAAGATTGTATACAGTATCAGCAATATTGTATGATTGAGTATTGTGAATGACATATTCTCAGCAATACAAGGAACTAAGACAATCCCAAAGGACTATTGATGAAGCATACCATCTACCTCCAGAGTGAAGCATGTTATTTTTTGCTTTCTTTCACTTTTTTCTTTTATTCGAGTCTTCTTATACAAAATGATTAATTAGAAATGTTTTACATCATTGCACATGATTGCTTACCATTTCAGGGAGGAGGGTAGGGAAGGAGGGAGGAATTGTGAATTCAGAACTTAAAAAAAATGTTAAAAAATTGTTTTAACATATAATTGGAGAAAAGTAAAATATATTAAATTAAAAAAATAAAGTCACGTGAATGATCTCTTATTGGTTCAGTAGTATTGTTACATTGGGCTATTCTATATATCTGAGGGACTGGGATTACACCTTTAAATTATGCTTAGACTATGTCTTATTGTAATATGTTCACTACTACTACTACTAGTACTAAAACTACTACTACTGCTACTAATAATAATGATGATGATAATGATGTTGGTGGTGGTGCTGCTGGTGGTGATGATAATAATAAGTAGCATTTAAATATCATTTTAAGGTTTGCAAAGTGCTTTACAAATATCCCAGTTGATACTCACAACACAACCTATTTTACGATGAAGAAACTGAGGCAGGCAGAGGTTGAATGTCTTGTTAGAGTCAAAGAGTTAATAAGTATCTGAGGCTAAAATTGACTTCAGGTCTTCCTGATTCCTGGTCCACTGTTCTATGCAATATATCACCTAATTGCCTCTAGGTAAAAAGGCTACTCATGTGATCCTAGATGTAATAAAACTACATATAGATTCTCAATAGTTTCTCTCATTATTCTAGGAAAATAATTTCAGTTTATATACATTCTCTTCCTCACTTCACCTTTTGCTGCAGAGTAAAAATATCTTGTTTCTTTAAAACTTCACCATAGCCCACCATCATTAAACTATGCCAGGCAGGATTTTGTAGGTCACCAGTTGTTTTTTTTTTTTTTTAAATTTTTAATACTGAACTTAAAAAAGCATCTGGATGGAAAGGGTTAAAAAACAAGCTACATCCCCAAATGATAAATAGTCAAAGAATATTACCAAGAAATTTTCAGAAAAAGAAATTAAAGCTATCTATAGTCTTATGAAAAAATGTTCTACAACACTATTCATTAGAGAAATGCAAATCAAAACAACTCTGAGGTACCATATCACACTTATCAGATTGGCTAACATGACAAAACAGGAAAATGATTAATGTTGTAGAAGGTGTGGGAAAATTGGACCACTAATGCATTGTTGTTGGAGTTATGAAATGATGCAACCATTTTGGAGAGCAATTTGGAACTATGCCCAAAAGGCTATAAAACGGTGCATGCCCTTTGACCCAGCAATAGCACTTCTAGAGCTATATCCCAAAGAGATCATAAAAAATGGGAAAAGGACCCACATGTACAAAAATATTTATAGCAGCTCTTTTTGTGGTTGTAAAGAATTGGAAATTGAGAGGATGCTCATCAATTGTGGAATGACTGAACAAGTTGTGGTATATGAATGTAATGGAATACTCTTGTGCTATAAAAATGATGAGCAAGCGGACTTCAGAAAAACCTGGAAAGACTTCTACAGACTGATGTTGAGTGAAGTGAGCAGAACCAGAAGAATGGTCATGTGCAGTAACAGTCATGTTGTGTGATGACTAACTTTGATAAACTTAGCTCTTCTCAGTAATTCAAGGATCTAAGACATCTCCAAAAGTCATGATGGACAATGCTATTCATATCCAGAGAAAGAACTACGGAGTTTGAATGCAGCTCAAAGCATACTATTTGCTCTTTCATCTTTTTTTTACTTCTGTTTTGTTTTGTTTCTTCTTTCTTGTGGTTCTTCCTATTGGTTTTAATTCTTCTTTACAATATGACTAATGTGAAAATATGTTTAATAGGAATGTATATGTAGAGTCTATGTCAGATTGCATGCCATCTTGGGGAGCAAGGGGGGAGGGAGGGGGAGAAAATTTAAAACTCAAAAGCTTATGGAGTGAATATTGAAAACTAAAAAATAATTAAAAAAAGAAAATGAATCAAAAAAAAAAAAACCAAGCTAGGAAAAGTATAAACACTGGCTTCCTTTGGCCAGCAGCCCAAGAGGAATAGATTAAATTCCCTTCATCTCTCTCACTTCTTTTCATTGGACCAAAATAAAAAAGGAAGTGATCATTACACAGTTCATTTGAGGATTCAAGGATTTTATATAAATCCCTTTAACATGTAGTGGAAAAACAACAACAACAACAATATAGTCAGGCAATTCCCTCTTCTACTCTGTTTAATCTCACCAACATGCCTGTCAGATGCTGGTAGTCCTTAGACCACCCCTACCCCCAGCCCCCACTGCTACCACCTCCACCACTTACCACCACCAACTTCTGCTCTTCAATATCTATGATATTGGAGAGGTAGTTAGTAGTGCATTAAATAGAGTGTATTAAATAGTGTATTGAATAGAGTACTGTACTTGGAAGAATGAAGTTCAAATACAGTCTCAAACACTTCCTAGCTATGCTACCCTGAGCAAGTCACTTAATCTCTATCTGCATTAGTTTCTTCCATTGTATAATCGTGTTAATAACTCTTTAACTATGATAAGATTGTTATAAATAACCTTAAAACACTTTTTGAATGCTACCTGTTAATAATGATCTACCATTTCACTCCTAGAGCTACAGAAGACAAAGGAGAAGGCATATATAAACTCCCCCGAAAAGATAAAATTCAGTCTTCCTTTCCCCCATCTCTCTAGGTAAATGAGCAAGATAAATTCTCTCTGTGGTAATATTCTTTTTGCTACAAGCCCCTGCAAGATAGAGTCTAAGATACTCTATGCAGGTCAAATTCAAGGCCACTGAGCTTGTGAGAATCTGGGCAAGATTATCCGTCCAGTAGATCATGTTGTTTTTGTTGCATAGTAATTTTAGCCACATCTTACTCTTCCTGAGCTCATTTGGGGTTTTCTTGGCAAAGATACTAGAGTGGTTTACCACTTCCTTCTCTAGGTCATTTTACAGATGAGGAAAGCAAAGCAAAACCAGGTTAGGTGATTTGCCCAGGGTCACTTGCCTAGGTGAATTTTCCAGCTAGTAAGTATGTGAAGTCAGATTTGAACTCAGGTCTTTCTGATTCCAAGTCCTGCCACCACTGCTCCACTCAGCTGCCAAGATGATCATAAGATTATACATTTAGAGCTGAAAGAAAACCAAGAAACCATCTGGTGCACTTCCCTAATCTTTAAAGATTTAAAATCTGAATGTCCAAGAAATTAATGACTTGTCCATGGTCACATATCTACTAAGTGTCAGGATTTGAACATAAGTCTTCCTGAAGACCTCCATTTACTAGCCCATGCTGCCTTCTCATCTTCCCCTATTCTCTCATCCTGTCATGGGAATGGACAAATGCTAATTGCAGATATAACAGGGGGATTGGCCATGTGTGCAAGAGCACGTGGGTAGCTAGCCCGTGTGGAAGAGACTGGTGATAGGCATGATGTCATGTAATGCCAAGGCCTTAATTTCCCATTCAAAGAATGCATGGTTATTATCTTTCCAATTTGTTTATTTCATGGTAAAGAGGACCATTTTGGGATGGTTGTATGTCTTCCTCACTCAATTCACCTATGTCCATAAGAGAGAGATAGAGACAGACAGTTGCCCTATGGGATTCTTTTGTCTGTCCCTCTTCACCATGATGTAAGCAGATTACAAAAAGAAAGTCTCTTCATGCTTTGAATTACGGTATAGGATCCTTCTATTATCTATCATAACATCATTCCTCAAGCAGGATCCCCAGTCAACTCCATGTGGGATGGAAAGAAGCAGAGAAAATTGCACACATTCTTGGAACTGGGCTTCTATTGGCCAGTTCTCCAGGTTTGTAGATATAATTTAAAGAATTTTTTGAACATGGGTTTGAATAAGAAGTCTCTTGCAGTTCTAAAATTCTGAGATTTGTACAGGGCTATCAAAAATAATTATTCTACTTTTGGTACTTGTTTAATTTTTAAGATTATAATCATTTGTAAAAAATTATTGATTTTCTTCTAAGCAAAATTAAGTATTGAAACTATTTTCCTAGGATTATACCATTAGTCAATGGAAGAAATAACTAACTTAAATGACTAACTTCCTATCTCTTCAGTAAACATAATTTCCATCCTACTTCTGCTATTGTACAATCAATAATTCATTTAGTAAGTGTTTACTGAATGCATATAAAGGGAAGTACTGAGTTTCTGCCTCCTTTATATCCCATATTAAATAATATTCATTTAACTACAATAATGAATGGGATAGTAGAGTAATTTTGTTGCCTCTGTCTAGTTGGTTTTTAAAAAATATTCCATAGAAACATTTTTGTATATAAGATCTTCAAAATTGTAATGTTCTATGAACCCAGTTTCAGTCGTGAACTAAGAGAGGGATGAAAAATAGAAATAGAAGAGGAAAGTTTTGGTAGGAAGAAGAGTGGAAAAAAGAGACTCATGGTTCAAACTAGTTACAGTGGATTCCCAACCAACAATTTAAACTTCTAGTATAACTCTGAAATAGTTGATAACTCTAATTCATTAAAACTTTCTATAAAATAGTTTCAAAACATTAGCACTAAGTGATTTGCATTTCACATTCACTGTACAACCAAATGACTATTATTACATTAAAGACATGGTAATTTATCAAAACACAATTAGCTGGAAAATCATGCATATAAATTAGTCTGGTATTAAAAGATCCTAGATTCCTGCTGGGTGGTGCGTGCGTGTGTGTGTGTGTGTGTGTGTGTGTGTGTGTGTGTGTATGTGTATGAATGCATGCACTTTCAAGGGTGTACAATATATATTTTATTTATAAAATAATATATAACTTAAAATAATTTTCAAAAACATGTTCATAGAAATAATGTATATATATACATGCACATGTACATATATGCATACATATATGAATGTATAACAACACCTACATATGTATATGTATTTAAGTTTTTTCGACAATGTAAACTCTTTTTCAAGAAAAAGTCACATGTAATTACTCCTAAATAGCAAATATTTATCTCTGAAGGTAATTGAGACAATAGAAATCCTAATCTGAAACCTATGTAACCTATTATTTTAAAGATGTTTATGTTTATTTCCTAATAACCTAGTCCTAAATCATTAATATCTTATTACTTAGGAGAAATCGTTTTCCTTTGTGATCTTCCCATTATAACATTATAAAGAGAGATTTTAAAAGAATCTCATCCTCGGTTTAATAAAAAATTGAGAATACACAAATACACACACACACACAGTATAGAAAAGGACTGTGTGAAACCACAAATCTTCACCATGGCCAACCTCCTTCCATTTTTTAAATATTTGAAAGATTCATCACCAAAATAGAAGTATTGAATATAATAACACAATTCCTGTGGCAGGAACAGTCTAGGTGAAAGTGGAGTGCAGTCCATCACAGACGGCACCAGCATAGGCCTGACCCCAGCAAAGTAGGAGCAGGCCTTGGAAGCCACTGAATCAACAGCAGCAGTGGCTGCTTCTGGAGCTCTAAGCCCACAGATGGTAGGGGGGTTGATCCACAACTTCCAATATTGATTTTATTTTAAAAGTTCAAATTTCCTCCCCAACTGATAAATGGTCAAAGGATATGAGTAGGCAGTTTTCAGATGAAGAAATTAAAGCTATCTATAGTCATATGAAAAAATGCTTTAAATCACTATTGATTAGAGAAATGCAAATCAAAACAACTCTGAGGAACCACATCACACCTATCAGAATGGTCAACATGACAAAACAGGAAAATGATAAATATAGGAGAAGATGTGGGAAAAAATGGACCACTAATGCATTGTTGGTAGAGTTGTGAACTGATCCAACCATTTTGGAGAGCAATTTGGAGCTATGCCCAAAGGGCTATAAAAATGTGCAATAGAACTTCTAGGGCTGTATCCCAAAGAGATCATAAAAATGGGAAAAGGACCCACATGTACAAAAATATTTATAGCAGCTCTTTTTGTGGTGGTAAAGAATTGGAAATTGAGGGGATGCCCATCAATTGGGGAATGGCTGAGCAAGTTGTGATATATGAATGTAATTGAATACTATTGTGCTATAAGAAATGATGAGCAAGCAGACTTCAGAATAACCTGGAAAGACTTGTATAGACTGAGGCTGAGTGAAGTGAGCAGAACCAGGAGAACATCGTACACAGTAATAACCATGTTGTGTGGTGACTAATGTTGATAGACTTAGCTTTTCTCAGCAACGCAAGGATCTAAGACATCTCCAAAAGTCTCATGATGGAAAATGTTCTCTACATCCAAATAAAGAATTATGGAGTTTGCATGCAGTTGGAAGCATACTATTTCCTATTTTTTCCTTCTGTTGTGTTTTGTTTCCTCTTTCTGGTGGTTCCTCCTATCGGTTCTAATTCTTACTTACAACATCACTAATGTGAAAATATGTTTAATAGGAATGTATATGTATGGCCTATATCAGACTGCACACCATCTTGGGGTGGGAGGCAGGAAGGGAGAGGGAGAAAAATTTAAAACTCAAAAGCTTATGGAAGTTATTGTTGATAAATCAAAATAAATTTTAAAAAATTTCAAATTTCCAAGTTCAGAAGGATAGAGAAGGTTGGGGCAAGAATTTTTAAATTGTCAACTATTATAAGGATTTAGAGAACAATATTTCTACTGCACTGGAACATCTTCATACATTGGAAGGAGTAGCAGACTCAGAGCTGTAAGTCTTTGGATAAAATCTTGCCTCAGCCATGTATTTTTTGCTTTTAAGGTCTTAGGCAAAACTTTCCTGGATTTTAATTTCATCATGACTAAAATAGAATGGTTAGACTAAATGTTCTATTTTATATTAAAATCTATGACCCTTTGTATCTAGTAGTGATGGGGGGGTACTTTTTGGCAATTCTCTCTTATTATCTAAGTTCAAATATTTCTTAGGTCATTTAGATATTTTTGAAAGATAATTTCATGAAATATTTAGGGAAAAAAACTCTTAAAGTGATCCTCATGAAACATGGGTCAGTACACTACATGAGTGTTAATAGTTATTCTAAATGAATCTTGTTTAACTAAATAGAAACAATAACTCTAGGATTATTGGAAGTTGTTCCATGTACTAGAAATATAAAAAAAAATGGCCAAGATGTAAAAGTTAAATGTGATCATGAAATGGGCTAATCCTTAATGTGGCTTTGGCAAAATTATCATGCTTAGGAATTCCTGACCCAGAATGAAAATAGGAATTTACCAATCTTGACTCAGATTAAGACACTCACCATTCTTCATTCCTTTTCATGTCCTGTCCTCAATTTGTCTTCCAAAATGATTCACTATTTGAAGACCTGCTACTTCTATCCTTCTACCCCATTTAATGTTTATAGGAGAAAGAAAATAATGAATAACAAATATGATAACAGAGATAAAAAGAAATTTAAAAATCAAATATATTTACCTGAAATCAGTACCAAGTTGAGAAGTAAGATATATAAGCCTTAGGAGTATCATTAGTAGCCAGAACTAGTAAAGATTCAAGAAAGAATAAAGTACAAATGGGTCAACCCTTCCCATCCCAACCAATTCCCACTCCATCATTGTTGTTTACTATAAAGCCTGGCAGAGAACTCTATTTGTGACTTTGATTAATGACCATGTTAATTAGCTAGGAGAACTAATTGTAGCCCAATGTGATGTTGTTTTAATCCTTATTCCTACCTCAAAATACACCAACTCCTATACCCTGTTGGAGTTTGTTTGGAGACTGATGTGGAAAGAAAATTATCCTTTTCCCAGGAATCATGCTATCTTCCTTTCACATGGATGCAGACACTACACAAACTGAAAACTCTTGGGAGTCAGAGCCAAGATAGCAATGGAAGGCAGCAACTCGCCTGAGCTCTCCCCAAAACATCTCTGAACATCTTTAAATAATGCCATAAAACAATTCCTGAAGTGGCAGAACCCACAAAAGGACAGAGTGAAAATTTTTTTCCAGCCAAAGACAACCTAAAAGGTTGGCAGAAAAGGTCTGCCACTCCTGGATGATAGTGGAGCACAATCCAGCTCAGGCTGTGCCAGCATAGTCCTGGCTCTGGCAAACTGGGAATAGGCCTTGGGAGCCACTGCAGCAATGGCTGCTTCTGGAATTCTCAACCCACAGATGGTAAGGGGGTTAAACTGACCAGAAGGAAATTACAGAGGTCTCCTTGCTGGCACTGGGGGTAGGATTCTGTTCCTTCATCCATGCTCAGATCTGGGTGGCAGTCCCAGGGTGAGGAAGAGCACCAGCACACCAGAGTTTGTAGCTACAGTGCGGCGGGGGGGGGAGGTTTGTCACAGTTCCAGCACAGGAAAGAACACTTGTGGTCGCTCACAGACCACAGCATAGGCCAGGAGAGTTGTAAACACCTCTCTTTAGATAATACCACTTTGGAAGAACTGAAAATTTACAGTTCCTTAGAAGTATCTCTGAAAACAGCTGCACAAAATCCCTGAAGCTTGTGACAGTGCTCCCTCCACCCTGGAAGCAGAGGTCCACTTTAGCAAAGAGTTAAAAGGCAAGGAATAGGCTGAAAAAAAATGAGCCGACAACAGAAAAAAAATTGGACCACAAAAAGTTACTGTGGTGATGAGGAAGATCAAAACACACACTCAGAATAAGGTAACAAAGTCAAAGCTCCAACATCCAAAGCCTCCAAGAAAAATTTGAATTGGTTTCAGGCTGAGGAACTCAAAAAGGATTTTGAAAATCAAATTAGAGAGGTAGAAGAAAAATTGAGAAGAGAAATGAGATCAATGCAATAAAATGATGAAAAACAAGTCAGTAGCTTGGTAAAGGAGAGGCAAAAAAAAAATACTGAAGAAAATAACACGTTAAAAAACAGAATAGGTCAAATAGTAAAAGAGGTTCAAAAAGTCAAAGAAGAGAATGTCTTGGAAAGTAGGATTGGCCAAATGGAAAAAGAGGTACAAAAATTCACTGAAGGAAAAAAAAAAAAAACTCCTTAAAAACTAGAATTGACCAAATGAAGAAGGAGGTACAAAATACTGAAAAGAATAATTCCTTAAAGAAAAAAGGAAATAATTCCTAAAAAAAAAAAATAGAATTGAGCAAATTGAAGCTAATTACTTTATGAGAAACCAAGAAACAATAAAACAAAAAGAATAAAGAAATAGAAGAAAATGTAAAATATCTAATTGGAAAAACAATTGACCTGGAGAATAGATCCAGGTGAGATAATTTTAAAATTATGGGACTTCTGAAGTCCCAAAAAAAAGAACCTAGACATCATCTTTTAAGAAATTACCAAGGAAAACTGCCCTGACATTCTAGAACCAGAGGGTAAAGTAGAAATTGAAAGAATCTACTGATGACCTCCTGAAAGAGATCCCAAAATAAAAACTCCTAGGAATACTATAGCCAAATTCCAGAGCTGCCAGGTAAAGGAGAGAATATTGCAAACAGCCAGAAAGAAACAATTTAAGTAGTGTGGAGTCAAATCAGGATAGCACAAAATTTTGCAGCTTCTATGAAAGGATCAGAGGGCTTAGAAATATTTTTTTACTTTATGTTTTCTTTCACAACATTGCTAATATGGAAATATATTTTGCATGACTACATATGCATAACATATCAAATTATTTGCCTTCTCAAGAAGGGGGTGGTGGTGATGGAGGAAGTGAGAGAATTTAGAACTCAATGTTTTAAAACAAATGTTTAAATGGTTTTTACATGTAATTGGGGAAAATAAAATACTAAACAAATGTTTTTAAAAAGTGAAATCTCTCTCTCTCTCTCTCTCTCTCTCTCTCTCTCTCTCTCTCTCTGTCACAAAGCCACTGAGTTGCCATGCCAAAATTAGTTACCTCTGCTGTAGGAGCTTAGGGACAAAAATTAGAAAACTGGTGACCACATACTGAATACTCTAACAGCTTTTCTTTATGCTAGTTCCCCTCTATTCTGCCTCTGAATTCTCTTTCACTAACATCACTGCTAATGAGGATCATTTTAGGGTGCATATTCAGATGTTCTGATTATTTTTTTTTTTTTAGGGAATAAATTTTTATGGAATAATTAGGATCTCCCACATATGAAGACAAAAGTTTCCTAGTAAATCATATATTATGGGTACTTGAAAAATATTCCTTCTTATTTAATTATTAAAATTAATTGGAAACCCCTATAATACACCTTTATTACATCACCATACTATGAAAAATAGATAGCAACTGACTATGGTACACATCCCTCCCTCCTTCCCTGTTTCCCTTGCTCCTTCTCTCTTTCCTTCCCTCCCTCCTCTCCCTTCTTCCTTTCCTTCTGTCCACATAGGGTATCCTTCCCTGGGGGGTACTCTGCCTAAAGGAATGTAAATTTTGATTGCTGAAACCTCTTAAGATATCTTGGGGCTTATGAGCTATATTTCTTTCTTAAGGACCATGCCTTAAACCCAATTTACTCTGGCCCTCATTGATTGGCCAACAGTAGGTCCAGCCCAAGCCCCATTTAATGGTCAATTGTTCTGAACCTGTTGGGCTCGGGGTAAACATAAATAGCAATTTTTTTTCTGTTTTGGCCAGAAACCGTGAGGGTCTACCCTTCCCAGACTGATTTACTGATTTTTTTTGACTCGGTAAAAGAGGCCATTCTTTGTCTCTTTTCTTACCTAGTTTTAATCACTGAATGGGCACTGCCTCAGACAGACTGAGACCTGGGAAAGAACTTAGTTTAAAAAGGCCAGTGTCTCCTACTGCATCTAGGACCATTTCCAATCATCCTGATTTATATCTTGCCACTGGACCCAGATGGCTCCAGAGGAGAAAGGGAGGCTGGTGAATTTGCTCAGCCCTTACTCCCTTAAATCCAATTCACTTGCAAGTAATGGCATCACCTTCCTGATGTCCTCTTTGAGAACAAAGGACAAACAACAACAATGAGGTATGAACATGACTGACAACACCTGTCTCTTAGTAGGAAGTTAACACCAAGATGCATTCATTTACAATTCTCTTCTTTAAATAAAATTTTACAAGAATGAAATACTAGAGTTTTTAAATGATCCGCAATTAAATTTTAAATTATTGATTTTTTTTCTAAAGTGTGTATATTCTATGTTTTATAGAGTCTAACAATAGATTATACCAGGAGGGATAGAAAAGAAACTATTTATCACTGTGTCCCCTTATAGTGCCACACTCTATTCTCTTAAAATGGAATTTTAATATTCAGATTCATAGCACAATACGAAATAAAACTGACAATAAGTAAAATACTAATACAAATTTAAATACTCAATCATAAGACAAGTTAATTCCCCCAAATGCTTTTTAAAGGCCTTAACAATGAAACAGTGGACAGAATAGTAATAAAGAACACTACACTGACAATGAATCTGGATACTTTAGTCCTGGTTAATGCCATTAATGAGCTGTGTGGCCCTAGTTGAGCCAATTCTTCTCTCTGGGCCTCAGTCTTATTTGCTATTGTTGTAACTCTCAGCCTCCCAATCACCCAGACTTAAAACCAAGATGTCAGTCCTCTATGTCTCACCATCTCCCCTTCTCCATATCCAATCTCTTGCTAAGGCCTATTAATTTTACTTTCATGACATCCCTCCAATATGTCCCTTTCTCTCCTTTGACAATGCCACCAGTTTAGGGCAGGCCCTCATCTCCTCACACCTGAACTATTGCAAGAGTCCGTCGGTTAACCTTCCTACCACTCTCCACTTAGCTGTGAAAGTGATCTTCCTAAAGCACAGGTCTGACCACGTCACCCCTCTACTTAGTAAACACCAGTAGTTCCTTATCACCTCCAGAATCAAATATAAAATCCTCATTTCATGTTCAAAACCCTTCACAATCTGTTCCCTTTCTCCTCCTCCCACCCCCAGTCCCTAACCTTTCTAGTCTTCTTATACCTTATACCCCTTCCCTCTTACTCCTCACATAGCAGGCATTTATACATATTTGTAGAATGAGTTAGTGAATGAATGGAAAAGTGTGACAATAAAATAATAAGATGAATTTCCCTAAGTTTTATCTCTAATGAACAATCTCATCACTTTAAATCAGGGAGGTCTTTCTGGCCAATCATTGGTTTCCATTTTACCATAGAACTTCCTGGTTTGGGTCAGTACTTTAATAATGGACATTTTTAAGTGACCATTATATGCAGCTGTGGATGCTAAGTGAGTACAAGAGAAGGGTCATATATATCTCTAAACTAGAGAAGTCAGGTTTAACCCTTTCATTTAACAAATGAGGAAATAGAAGCCAGCAATGTGAAGTAGTTTGCTCAAGCTCATGTCATATCAGATAATGGGGCCTTCTTATTCCAAATCCACCAGTTCTTCCTGATGCACTAGTTATCTATTGCAGGTAACTGGAATATATTTTACTTTATCTTGTGGTAGATGTCTCAGCTGCTAGACTATATTTTAACAAGGCTCCTTGCTAATCTCTCATTTCATTGAGCCCTGGTTAATTGGCACACTCCACAAAAGCATATTTTCATAGTATTTATCAAGTAAGTGTATTGATTGCAATGAATTGAAGCCTATATGATTACAATGAAGCCAACTTTTTTTCCTCTTACCATAGTCCAATTTCACTAATTAGGCTTTAATTGTTCTCATATCCATATAAATAATCCAAATGACTAGAAAGCTCAGGTGCCACCACACAAAGCAGAACATCAATTCAAAATATATAACGTTTATCCTTTAGACATGTAGCTAATGAAATTATATTTTACAATATCATAAAGACTGATTTACATTAGGCTTCTTATGTCACTATGGCAATTAGGTGAAGTCTTTCCCTTTCTTTGCTAATTCAGTAAAACAAATTTATAAGTAAAGGAAGGAATGGTCTTAACAAAAGTTTGACTTTTTTTAACCTAATCAAATGAGGACGTACTGCAGATATTTACATCTGCTAATCAGATAGCGACAGGTGCAACAGCCTGATTTAAATATGAAAGTCCCAAACTATAAGGGCATGTTACACAGGCAGATCCACTTACATAGACAATAGAGCACTACTGAACCATTATACTAATTAATTACCAGTTCAATTTTAGCATTCTCCTGCCTAGAATTTAAATAGACATACTATCTCAGGATGCCCCTAATGACAGCTAGGCATACTATCTATGATTTTATCCACATCATTACTTCTGGCTTTCTTGTTCATCAGCCCTGAGAATAGTGTACTATTAACCCTTATGATATCTCTAGGCTCATGAGACAATAGTGTTTCTATAACACTAGAAGATGGCAAATGGCCTGATTATACTATGTTCATATTGTATCCAGATAGCTTCACCAATTAATTTGCTAGCTCTCTTTCTCTACTGTCAGCCCAGAAGTGATCCTTGATTGGTATGTTGTCATGCCTTATCTTTAGAATTATACTCTACTGAAGTACCACTCGGATGCCTCATCATGGTATGGAGAGAATATTGGTATTACAATGTTAATGCTAGGGAAATATTAACTTTAACAGATCCTCCTGGTAAAAAATGACTTCTCAGAATGAACCCAATATATACCTGTCCTCTGTTGACCAACATAGTTATATTCAAGGTGGCTCATCACCAGATTGATCGAAAGGTGACACATCTTTAGGCCACAATACTTAAATTGTCTAGAAATCCAGGAAGCATTGGTAATTCATGCTTGCTGAGGGAGTGTGCATAGTAATGAAGTTACAGATCTTTGAAGCATTGAAGTTAATAAGATAGCATACATTCAGATGTCTTATGTGTCAATTTCACTGCTTTTTGAGTTGCAAAATCTAAAGTGCACTACTTCTAGTCTTTTTTTTTTACATTATTTTGGGAGGCAACAAAGTTGAGCAACTTTTTCAGGGTCACGCAACTAGTAAGTGTCTGAGGTTAGATTTGAACTCTGGTCCTCTTGACTCCGGGATCAGTGCACTATCTGTTGTACCACCTAACTATCCTACTTCTAGTCTTAAAGAAAAGACACTAGTAAGTATAAAAATAGTCTGCATGTAATATTAACATTATCAAGATATTATATCATTATTATAATACTATTAAATTATTATTAAGCTATTAAATCTTATTAATGTTAAGGTATTAAAGATGAATGCTGTACTAAGTAAGACTTCTAGAACATGCTATGGTTTATATATTACATAATAATATTAGCCAACATTACAGATGCAAAACCTTTGCAGTTGATAACTGAGCTATGATTTTGTATAATTTTCTAAAAGCACTAACTGCATCCCCATAGCGTTGCTTCACTTACTATTATGTTTTTGAAGAACTACTCAGTAAACCCCAATGGCTCCTTATCAGCACCAGAACCAAATACAAAATTCTCTAGTTGGTCTTGAAAGCCCTGCACCTCTCTCCCCACCACATACTCTTTCATCTGGTAATGCTGGCTTCCTTGTTGTTCCTTTAATAATACTCTCCATGTCTCAGTTCTGAGCATTTTCTCTGGCTTTCCCAATACCTGGAATATTTTCCTTCCTCGTCTTTGCCCTCTGGCTTCCTTTAAAATTCCAACTAAAGTACAATCTTCTACAGGAAGCCTTTCTTGATCCCCTCCTCAATCTGAATGCCTTATCTCTGTTGATTATGTCCAATTTATTCTATATCTATCTTGTTTGTAAATAATTGTTTCCATGTTATCTCCCCCATAAGTGAGTTCCTTAAGAGCTGGGAACATGTTTTTGCCTTCCTTTGTATCCCCAGTGCTTAGCACAGTTTCATGTACATATTAGGTAATTAACAAATGTTTAATGAGTGGGGGGGTAATAGGTATGGAATGTATGAACTTTAATAAATCTAAATAAAATAAAATGCTTTGGACTCCATAATATGGTATCTGCTACATCATTAGAACATAGTTCTATAACGAAGTGGGAATTCACGAATGATCCGAAACATCCCACTCGGGTTACAGATGAGGAAACTGAGGCTCAAGGAAATTAAACAATTTGCCCCAAATGATACAAGTACTAAGTGGCAGAGAAGATAATTTCCCAGATGTTTCAGGTTGCATTTTATCAGGTTCAGTCATCTTTTCAATGTGTGATAATTTCATGCATTTTATTCTTGAATTCTTTTAATCCCTTTATATTATATCCTTATTCTTATATGGATATTTAAAACACTTCCTAGTTATTTTCATTGCTGAATTTGATTAACACACTTTATCCTCTCTTCCAGATAAGTAATAAAGATATTGAAATCAAGCCTTTCATAAACTTCTATGACCCTTGCATTTTCCACAGATGTAGATAGTTTCTAGAATTAAACTGAAAATGGAAGAGTGATTTAGAAAATCTGAAAGTAGAAATCAAAGGGCATAAATTTTATTCTCAGTGCAAGCACTGATAGCTCTGGGGTGATTTCCATTGCCTGAGTGGTAGAAGTAAAACTACAGATAACTGGGGGCAACTTTTGTCCTTATAGTCAATTTCACACTGAGGAGTTCAGATCGCTACCCCCAGCTCTCTCACCTTTACTAATTAATAATAACATTACTAATGATTATCTGCATGTACTGCATGTACTTCTTTATAGTATGAGTGTCTTAATCCTTGCCATAGGAATTCTGTGTGTGTGTGTGTGTATGTGTGCATGTGTAATCAATAAGATTTAAAGTATACAAAATTACATCCAGCAAAATGTTCATTAGACATATGTACCAGTTAGGTTAAAAAAAAAAAAGAAATGTCTAACCGTACACTAAAATATTTATACAGCATCTGTTGGAGTATCAAAGAAGTGGGAACAATGTATAATCATATGTCATTTTATTGTATTTACCTCATACTGAATTTTTTGCAAATCAAAAGTTTGTGGTAACACTGTATAAAGCAAGTCTATCAGCACAATTTTTCCAATGGCATATGTTCATATAGGGCCTCTGTGTCATATTTTGGAAATTCTCATAATATTTCAAAACTTTTCATTATTATTATATCTGTTATGGTAATTAGTGATCAGAGATCTTTGATGTTATTATTATAATTGTTTTGGGGCATCGTGAACCACACCCATATAAGACAGCAAACTTAATTAATAAATGTTGTATGTGTTCTGACCGCTCTACCAACCAGCTGTTCCCCCATCTTTCTTTCTCTCTCTCTTTCCTTATTCCTTGCGATGCAATAATATTGTAATTAGGTCAATTAATAACTCTACAATGGCCTCTAAGTGTTCAAGTAAAAGGAAGAGTCAATCAATGGAGCAAACTTCATTGTGGTTTTATTTTAATAAATTGCCACAGCCATCCCAACCTTCAACAACAACCCCCCAATCAGTCAGCAGCCATCAACATTGAGGCAAGACCCTCCACCAGCAAAAAGATTATGACTTTCTAAAGGCTCAGATGATGGTTATCAATTATTTTAGCAATAAAGTATTTCAATTAAGATATGTACAATCTTTTTAAGACATAATACTATTGCATATTTAACAGAGTACAGTATACTGCAAACATAACTTTTATATGCACTGGGAAAGCAAAAAATTCACATGACTTGCTTTATTGTGATATTTACTTTATTGTAGTGGTCTGGAACCAAACTCACAATATCTCTGAGTTAAGCCTGTAGGTATTCATTAATTGACACACGTCTAAACAAACTATAATGCTTGAAACATAATGGGATATTACGGCACTCTAAGAAACAGTGAATAGAAAGAGATCAGAGATGAACAGGAAGACATGAACTGATGGGAAGTAAAAGAGGTAGAATCAGGAAAAGTGTATATGATTACAACAATATAAATAGAAAGAACATGAACAAAAATAGCAACCGAATGCTGTCTGATTAAAATGACCAAGATTGGCACTAGAAAGAGATGTGAAAACCTATCTTCTTCCCTTTTTGTAGAAGGTCAATATATGGAAGTAGAATCCTGGATATGTTGTTGAATTGATGTGTTGGGTTGTTTAAATTGTTTTCTCTTTCTTTTCTTATTTGTTTCTTTCTCCTTCCTTCCTTTTTTCTTTCTCTTTCTTTTTTTTCCCTTTTTGTTATAAGGGAAGGCTTTTGGGGAAGTATAGATTGGGAAATGAAGGTAATTAAAAATAATTGATATATTTTCAAGCTGTGCTTCTGAGGAAAAAAAATTAGCAAGAAACTCTTGAAATTCTATGAGATGTATTTTTTCTACAGAAAGGCACCATTGTAAATATCTGACTACTTACTTCACTTTCCTTTAATAGCCACTCTATCTCAATTTTCTCAATACTAAAGTCTGCAGACTGTTTAATTCTAGTCAGATCTTTGTGAAATGGTTTCTTTAAAATAAAACAATAACCTAACAACAAAATGCAATTAAAATGCATTACATACTATTCATTGTATAATTGGAGATAACAAAGGCAAAAAACAAACACAAAAAAAGGCAGTCTGTGCCTTCAGGATGTTTACAATCTATTGGGGGGGGTATATACACAGATTATTAAGCAAAGAAAAAATAAAAAGTAATTTGGAGAATCATAAATGTCTTCATATCCTGTTAGGGAAGGTGGCACTTGATCTGAACCTCGAAGTTCCCACAGTTGGAGGTAAAGGAGGGAGAACATTCCAAGCATAGGGGACAGTCAATTAAAATAAATTAACTGTCATTTGTAGTAATGTGGTTGAGAACAATTAAGTACAACTTAATGATTTTTAAATTACTCCCTGAGCAGTTATAGACTCACAGAGTGTGCTGAGTGCATTGGAGGGCACAGAACAAGAACATGACAAGGCACATATACTCATGGAAATCTTAACCTTGTTAAGAAGTTAGTGCAATATATGTGCAATACTTAGAGTAGAAGCCCACAATTTTTTTTTTCTAGAGAGTTGTTTCTTTTCCTTCCCCCAAACTTGAGATCACATTTGTGGGAAGATTGCACTTACAAGAAAGTCTCTAGAGTCAGGGAGGGAGGCATGGTTTGATGCTCAGTGCCGACTACATTCTCCTCCCTACTAGCAATGAATCCTTGCAGATCACAAGGAAGGAAGCATGGTAGAGAGAACAATGAGGAAGCAATAAGAAACTGAGATATCTATTCAAAGTACCTAAGCTAATGGTTTTGGATTCCTAAATCAGAGAAAAACTCCAGAAAGAATAGAATTAAGGTTGTGGCAGGCCGTAAGTACTCTGGGATATCCATAGGAGGCAGCATCAAGGGAACATAGTTTTGTCTTCATGGAAGGTGTAGGCCTTGAGATGAAGGTCTTTATGGCCAAGTTTAGAAAGGAAAACATTTTTAAATGGCTATTTTTGGATGAAGAAAAGAAGAAAGAAAGAAAGCATTTATTAGCACCCATTCTGTGCCAGGTACTATGATGACATAATTTACAAATATTATCTCATTTGATCCTCACAATAGCTGTGAGAGATAGGTTCTCTTATTATGCCCATTTTACAGCTGAGTAAACTGAAGCAGACAAGAATTAAGTGACATGCCAAGCATCACACTTCAAGTAAGTGTCTGAGGTCAAATTTGAAGTCAGGTCTTCCTGACTCCAGGTCCTGCTCTGTATCCACTGTGTCATCAAGAATTTTCCTTCTCATGTGTTTTAATTTTACATTCAATTCTCTGGCCACTGTGGAAAAGTATAAAAAACTGTAGCTTTGCTCCTATTAAGATGACATAAAATTATGAGTGACTTTAAAGAAATTTAATGTCATGAGATGACATCCACCAAGTAAAATATCATTTGTCATTTTGTAAAACTGGTATTTGGAAAAATGAATAAATAAATAAATAAAAGGATATTTCCCTTGTTAAATTATCATTTCAAAATATTTTAGTGTCTCCTGTGCACTCAGCACTATCTTATTTTCATAGAGATTCTTTTAGTTTCATTTTGAAATCATTAGCCCTTCTGGAATTCTCAGACAAGAAAGAAAGCAGGAAAACCAACATGCCTTTGATGCAGATCTAGTCACTCATTGTCAGCTTTTACATACAGTGAATTTGTGAAGGATATGCAATTTTATCAATTGGAACTTCCTAAACCAAATTGATTATAAACCATTCAAATAAGTGACATGGTGGATAGAGTACTGGACTTGAAGTCAGTAAGATTTGAATTTAAATCCTGTTTCAGCTGTGACTCTGGCCATTTCACTTAACATGTCTCAGCCTCTATACCCCATCTGGAAAATGAGGACAACAATAATCACTAACTCCTAGCTTGTTGTGAAAATCAAATGAGATACCATTTGAAACTTTCCAAACCTTGAAGGACTATATAAATGCTATCATCATCATTGTCATCATTATAGATACCTGTGCATGACTTAGTAGGTAAATTAGAAAAGGGTCCTTGGAGGACGTACCCATGCTGTACACAATACATACAAGAAATATCAAAATAAATACACGGTAATAATGAGACATAAAGTAAAGGGCAATGAAAGAGGGCAGTAGGTGGCACAGCGGAAAGAGGGCAGGGCCTGCAGTCAGGTGGATACTTCCTCCTGAGTTCAAATCTGGCTTCAGACACTTACTAGTTATGTGGCCCTGGACAAGTCACTTCACCCTTTTTACCTCCATTTCCTCATCTGTAAAATGAGCTGAGAAAAAAATGGAAAACCTCTCCAGTATCTTTGCCAAAAAAACTCCAAATGGGGTCAAGAAGAATCAGAGATGATTCAACAAGGAGAGATACATGGGAAATGCATGGAGTCATAATTAGCTATTAGTTAATCAAGAAAGTTTTCTTTAATTAGTGAGCCATTTAAAAAGCCACAAAATTCATTATACACAATAAGTTTAAATCATTTAATCATTGGTAGATTCAGAAAAGATACCATCTTCCAAAAGGGGGGAGAAAGGTACATGAAGGCATTTTCTATCTTTTTAAATTCAAAAGTATCAGTCACTGACCCTCTAAGATAACTGACTGATCTTTGCTCAGCTTAGTTACACAAATCTCCTCTCGGGTATTTGATTTCTCAAAATATTCAGGACTCACAATATCCTTTTACACACCATTCCCATTCTCAATCTTTAATCTGCAACTGGAACTCATTTACAAATATTCCCAACTCCTGACCTTTGCTTAAGAAGAAAAAAAAACAAGGGGGAGGACAGAAAGAAAAAGAAATGTCAGCTCTGAGGCATGATGGAAGAGCTTGAAGTGGAAAAAGTTAATCATCATTGTTTTCTACAGGAGTTCTATTTATCTCCTCACTGGAAGAGAAATAGTGGATGACTGAAGGTATCAGATAGCACAAGGCTATTAGTAATGATATCCAGAAGCATCTCTTTAAAATAACGTGTTAATCCCACCAATATACTACTCCAATAACTCCCACTTCTAAGCAAGTATAGTGAAATGCATACCCATTGGGGTCATATTGCAAAAATCGTTCACCTTGGAGGGGATGTGCACAAAGAGAAATGTCGTGGGTAAAAAGTGGATGAGGGATGGAGAGGAGAAGAAAAAGAGTGTCTGAGACAGTGGTTATTCTTTTTTATCAAAAATCTGCCTAGCTATTGATTGAAAATTGTCTTGAAGACACTAACACACCTAAGCTTGACCTGCTGGAATATACTTTGCAAAGCCCCAATTTTGAATACATTTGACTATGCCCTTCCCCCGACACCCACTAGTCCTTTCTCTTCTGGTAGGAGAAATGATTTCCAGGAGATCAGAACAATTTAACCATCAGTTTCAATTCTAATTGTATTTCATGACAGGGGGCTAATTCTCAAAATTATATAAGCAGAACACAATTGTGTACTCTCCTACTCATTCTCTCTCCTGTCAGTGCATTTTCTACTTCGTATATTCTGGGAATAATATTTATTTAATTTTTATTGTTATATTTTGCTTTATAGCATTTTCATTTTGAAATATATCCCTTTTCTCTTTCCTATCCAGCAAGTCATCCTTTGTAACAGTGGAGGAAGAGATTGAGAAAGACAGAGAAATGCAGGGGGGAAAAGAAAAGAAAGTATTCTAGCAAAATTAACCAAACTATCAACTAGATTTTATAATATATGTAATAACCCACATCAATAGCCCTCTACCCGTGAAGGAAGTAAAATCCATTTTCACATCTCTTTTACCAGAGGGAGATAGTTATTATAATTGTACAGTATTCAGGTATCTTTTTTACTTTTATTTTTTTTAGTTCTTTCCATTTAAATTGTTGTATGCATTGTGAGTATGTTTTCCTGGTTATTCAATATACTAAATTCATGTATCTTCCTAAGCTTTTCTGAAACTTTTATATTCATTTCTCATAATAAAATAACATCTCATTATATGCCTGGGTCAAAATTTATTTAGGCAGTCTCTAACTAACTGGCATGTACCAGATTTATAATCCAGTTATCAAAAAAGGAAAAGAGATATATACATAAATCAATTAGAGATTCAGATGAGATAGTATATTAGTCAGGGAGGGCATCTTTAAAACAGTAAGTTTCTAAGGGTAAACAGGGCTCACTACAAGGTAATACCAAACAGGGGAAAATCTGAAAGACTAAAGTACTCTATATGAGAGGTTAGATCTGTATAATAGTAGGACAACCTAGTGAGGATGTAAACCTTTCAGCAACTTTGATGACTGTCACTCTCCCTCTTGTGCTATTTCTAATCATGCTCCTTCCCAAGACTGAGAATGTGAATTTTGTGTTTGTGTGTGTGAATCTACATGTTATAATATGATGGGGGTGAAGAGAAATGGGGTACAAAGAACAAGGTAACTCTAATCAGGGAATCAAGGCAACTATCATGTCATTGTAATAAAGGATAGAGAATATTCTCTTACTTGAGTCATGCTTCCATTATACTGAGAACTACCAATAGGAATTATTTATTAACAATAGGAGGTAAGGGACATTGCATATAATTCAATTCATAAATATTCTGTAACTGCCTAGTATTGTGAAGCACCTATGTTGATTTATGTCAAGATTTCTTAACTTTATTTCTCTATTTTTTTTAATCACAGACCTCTTTGGCAGTCTGGTGAAACTAATGAAACTTTTCCCTAATTTTGTTTTTGTTTTTGTTCTTCACTTTTTTTACATTTAATTTATTTTAATTTATTAATTTATTTATTTTTAGTTTTCAACATTCACTTCCACAAGACTTTGAGTTCCAAATCTTTTCCCCATCTCTACCCTGCCCCCACCACAAGACAGCATGCATTCTGAATACTCCTTACCCCAATCTACCCTCCCTTCTATGAAACCCCCTTCTTTTATTCCCTTCACCCTCTATTTTCCTGTAGGGCAGGATAGATTTCTATACCTCATTGCCTATATATCTTGTTTTCAAGTTGCATGTGAAAACAGTTTTTAACATTTGTTTTTAAAACTTTGAGTTCCAAATTCTCTTCCTTCTTCCCTCCCCACCCACCCTCATTGAGAAGGCAAGCAATTTGATTCAGGTTATACATGTGTACTCACGTAAAACACTTGTTTTTGGGGGCAGAACCAAGATGGCAGAGTAAAAGCAGTGACTTGCTTGAACTCTCCCCCAAACCCCTCCGCATACCTATAAAAAATGGCTTTAAACAAATTCTAAAGCAAGAGAACCCACAAAAAGACAGAGTGAAACAAATTTCCAGCGCAAAATAACCTGGATGGTTGATTGGAAAGGCATATCACACCGGGCTGGGAGAGGAATGCAGTTTGGCATGGGCACACACAGGCCACAGCGAACCTGGAGCAGGCCTCAGAGGACTGAATCTCAGGGAGCTGTGGTGGTTTCCAGACTTCTCAACTCATGAACACCAAAGACAACTTAGAAGGTCAGTGGGAAAAATCTGTTACTGCAGTGAGAGAGAAGCAAGGGGTTTCTGTGGTGGTGAGAGACAAGCACAGTGGGATTCCAGCCCCATTCCCTGAGCTTGGCCCTGGGGCAGTGGCTGCCTCCTGAGCTTCTAGTCCACAGACTAAGGGGAAATCAAGTGACTGATCAGAAGGGGATTGCAGGGATCTCTCTACTGGTGCAGGATTCTCTTGCTTTGCCCATGCTTGGATCTGGGTCACAGTTTTGGGTGCCGGTCCTGCGGCAAGGAAGAGCCCTGGAGTGGTGGAGCTTGTGGTAGAGCTTGTAGTGGCTATGGAGAGGAAATCCTCTTCACAGTCACTCATACACCAGAGCACAGGTGAGGATAAGAGTAAACAACTTGCCCTTGATCATAGCACCTTGGAAGAAATGAAAATTTACAGGTCCCTAGAAGTATCTCTGAAAATAGCTACACAAAACCCCTGAAGCTTGGGACAGTACATTTGCCACACTGGGAACAGACCCCTACCTTAACAAAGAGTTTATAACTCAAGTAATTGGCTGGGATCATAAGCAAGCAGCACAAAAAGAGTCAGACAATATTATCTTTCTTTGGTGACAAAGAAGATCAAAACACACAACCAGAAGACAATGAAGCCAAAGCTTCTACATCCAAAGCCTCCAAGAAAAATATGAATTGGTCCCAGGCCATGGAAGAGCTCAAAAAGAATTTTGAGAAGCAAGTAAGAGAAGTAGAGGAAAAACTGAGAGTGATGCTAAAGGAGACCCAAAAAAATACTGAAGAAAATAACACCTTAAAAAATAGCCTAACCCAAATGGCAAAAGAGGTCCAAAAAGCCAATGAGGGGAAGAATGCCCTAAATAGCAAAATTGGCCAAATGGAAAAGGAAGTCCAAAAGCTCACTGAAGAAAATACTTCCTTAAAAATTAGAATGGAGCAATTGGAAGCTAGAGACAATGTGAGAAATCAAGGCACTATAACACTAATCCAAGAGAATGAAAAAATAGAAAAGAATATGAAATATCTCATTGGAAAAACAACTGACCTGGAAAACAGATCCAGGAGAGAGAACTTAAAAATTACTGGACTATCTGAAAGCCTTGATCAAAAAAAAAAAAAAGAGCCTAGACATCATCTTTCAAGAAATTATCAAGGAAAACTGCCCTGATATTTTAGAACCAGAGGGCAAAATAGAAATTGAAAGAATCCACCGATCACCTCCTGAAAGAGATCCCCAAAGGAAAACTTCTAGAAATATTGTAGCCAAATTCCAGAATTCCCAGGTCAAGGAGAAAATATTGCAAACAGCCAGAAAGAAACAATTCAATTATTGTGGAAACACAATCGGGATAACTCAAGATTTAGCAGCTTCTACATTAAGGGTCTAGAGGGCAGGGAGTATGATATTCCGGAGGGCAAAGGAGATAGGACTATAACCAAGTATCACCTACCCAGCAAAACTGAGTATAATCCTTCAGAGTAAAAAATGGTCATTCAATGAAATAAGAGACTTTCAAGCATTCCTGAGGAAAAGGTCAGAGCTGAATATAAAATTTGACTTTCAAATACAAGACCCAAGTGAAACATGGAAGAGGTAAACAGGAAAGAGAAATCATAAGACACTTATTAAGGTTGATCTGTTTACATTCCTGCAGGGAAAGATGATATTTGTAACTCATGAGTCCTTTGTCAGTATTAGGGTAGTGGGAGTGGAAAAATTATATGTACGTATAGATAGATAGATAGATGGCACAGGGTGAGTTGAAGATGAAGGGGTGATATCTGGAAAATAAAATTAAGGGGTGAGAGAGGATTATACTGGGAGAAAGAGAAAGGGAGAAGTAGAATGGAGTAAATTATCTCACATGAAACAGACAAGAAAAGGCTTTTACAGGGAGGGGAAATGGGGGAAGGAGAGAGGGAATGAGCAAATCTTATTCGCATAGGATTTAGCTTAAGGAGGGAATAGCACACACAATGGGATATGGAAATCTATCTTATCCTACAAGAAAATAAGGGGGAAAGGGGACAAGAGAGCACGGGGTTCATAGAAGGGAGGGCAGATTGGGGGAGAGGATAATCAAAAGCAAACATTTCTGAGGAGGAACAGGGTCAAAAGAGAGAATAGAATAAATGGGGGGGTGGGATAGGATGAAGGGAAATATACTTAGCTTTTCACAACAAGATTACTATGAAAGTGTTTTGCATGACTACATTCTATAACCTGTATTGAGATGCTTGCCTTTTCAATGAGGATGGGTGGGAAGGGAGGAAGGGAGAAAATTTGTAACTCGAAGTTTTAAAAACACGTTAACAATAAAAAATAAAAAATAAGAAAGAGGAAAAAAAAAACAAAAAAAAACCCCATTTGTTTTGTTGTGGAAAACTAGCAATATTTCCCTTTATCCTATCCTGCCCCCATTTACTCTATTCTGTATTTTAACCCTGTCCCTCCTCAGAAGTGCTTGCCTCTGATTATTCCCTCCCCCTATCTCCCCTCCCTTCTATCATCCCCCTCCTCTCTTATCCCCCCCCATTTTCCTGCAGAGCAAGACAGATTTTCATACCCAATTGAGTGTGTATGTTATTCCCTCCTTAAGCCAAATCCAATGAGAATAATATTCACTCATTTGCCTCTCACCTTCCCCCACTTTTCCTCCACTGAAAAAAACCCCTTCTTGTCTGTTTTATGTGACATACTTTACCCCACTCCACCACTCCTTCTCTCCCTCTCCCAGTATAATACTTTCCCACACTTCAATTTTATTTTTTAGATATCGCCCCTTCATCCTCAACTTACCCTGTGCCCTCTATCTATCTATCTATCTATCTATCTATCTATCTATCTATCTATCAAATTTTCTATTTAGCTTTGGACTTTTCATTCAGAATGCTTGGAAGTCCTCTATTTAACTGAATGTCCATTTTTTCCCCTGAAGGATTATATTCAGTATTGCTTGGTAGGCAATTCTTGGTTGTAATCCTATCTCCTTTGACCTCCAGAACATTATATTCCAAGCCCTCTGAACCCTTAATATAGAAGCTGCTAAATCTTGTGTTATCCTGATTGTGTTTCCACAATACTTGAATTGTTTCTTTCTGGCTACTTGCAATATTTTCTCCTTGACCTGGGAATTCTGAAATTTGACTATTATATTCCTAAGAGTTTTCCTTTGGGGATGTCTTTCAGGAGGTAATTAGTGGATTCTTTCAATTTCTATTTTACCCTCTGGTTCTAGAATATCAGGGCAGTTTTCCTTGATAATTTCTTGAAAGATGATGTCTAGGCTCTTTTTTTTTTTTTTGATCAAAGCTTTCAGATAATCTAATAATTTTTAAATTATCTTTCCTGGATCTATTGTCCAGGTCAGTTGCTTTTCCAATGAGATATTTCACATTGTCTTCTATTTTTTCATTCATTTGGTTTTGTTTTACGTCTTGATTTCTCATGAAGTTATTAGCTTCCATTTGCTCCATTCTAAATTTTAAGGAAGGAAATTCTTCAGTGAGCTTTTGGACTTCCTTTTCCATTTGGCCAATTCTGCTTTTGAAAGCATTCTTCTCCTCATTGGCTTTTTTGACCTTGGGTTAAGCTATTTTTTAAGGTGATATTTTCTTCAGTATTTTTAGGTCTCCTTTAGAAAACTGTTGACTAGCTTTTCATGATTTTCTTGCATCGCTCTCATTTCTCTTCCCAGTTTTTCCTCTATTTCTCTTCCCTGCTTCTCAAAATCCTTTTTGAGCTCTTCCATGGCCTGGGACCAATTCATATTTTTCTTGGAGGCTTTGGATGTAGGAGCTTTGACTTTGTTGTCTTCTTCTGGTTGTATATTTTGCTCATGATCGCAGCCAATTACTTGAGTTTTAAACTCTTTATTAAGGTAGGGGTCTGATTCCAGTGTGGAGAATGTACTGTCCCAAACTTTGGGGGTTTTGTGCAGCTATTTTTAGAGATACTTCTAGGGACCTGTAAATTTTCAGTTCTTCTAGGGTGGTATGATCAAGGGCAAAGTGTTTACTCCTTTCCTGGCCTGGGCTCTGGTCTATGAGTGTCCACAAGTACTCTTTTCTGCCTTGGAACTGTGAGGAGGATTCCTTCTCCACCTCCACCACAGGCTCCACCACTCCAATGCTCCTCCTTGCCCCAGGACCACCAACCAGAACTATGACCCAGATCCAAGCACAAGCAAAGCAAGAAAATTCTGCCTCAGTGCCAGCAAAGAGATCCCTGTAACCCCCCTCTGATCAGCCACTCAATCCCCTCTTCATCTGTGGACTGAGAGCTCTGGAAGTAGCCACCACCCCAGAGCTGCACCTGGACTGGGGCCAGATTGAACTCCTCTCTCACCACAGTCAGACCTTTCCTACTGACCTCCTAAATTGTCTTGTCCCCTTGATTCGATCTTCTAAGGACTGCTCCAGGATTGCTGAGGCCTTATCTTTGCCTACATGGCCCACATTCTTCTCCCAGCCCTGCACAATAGAACTTTCCAATCAACCATCCAGGTTGCCTTGGGCTAGAAATTTGTTTCACTCTGTATTTTTGTGGGTTCTGTTGCTCTAGAATTTGTTTAGAGCCATTTTAATAGGTATTTGGGGGGGTTTGGGGGAGAGCTCAAGCAAGTCACTACTTTTACTCTACCATCTTCACTCTGTCCTTCTCCTAATGTTTTTTAAAGGCACAAATGAAAATACATAGGATTGCAAAATGAAATTAATTATATTAAAAGAGTAATCAAAACACTAAAAAAAATTGAATGGATTCCAGGTAAAGGACAACTGACTTAGACCTTTAAGGTTTGCCAAAGGTTTTACGTACATTTTCTCAGCTGATACCTATAGCATTACTGTAAGATAAATGCAGTTGATTTTAAAGAAGGAAAACCCACATCTTAAAAGGTCAAGGTAAGATTTGATGTCAGTCTTCCTGTATTTTGTTTAACACTCCTTCCACTACTAGCAATTATGATTACTATTTATTGTTATTATTAATTATTATTATGAGTTATTACTATACAATACCACTGGAATGAGGCAGTCATCTTGCATTCTGTAAGTATTCCTGAAATCAAACTATAGTAAGGCATAAAAAAATCACAATGTTCATGTTTCATAAATGTTACTTTTTTACTTTTTTACCTTATAATAGTTTTGAAAGATCACAAAAGGATTTTAAAACACCAGAGGAACTTTTCAGAAATCACATCTACTCTATAATCCAATTAATCTGCCAGACTTCATCTAGACTATTGTGTTCAGTTCTGGGAGTCACAATTAGAGCTGTCCAAAAGTAGAATAGGCTCCCTTAAGAGGTGGCTGTTTCACTCTCTTTGGAAGTCTTTAAGGAAAATGGAAGACCACTTTGTCAGGTATGTGATAATGGCAATTTCTTTTGTATATGACTTGAACTCATTGACCTATGATGTCTCTCCTAACTCTTAAATTCTCTGATTCTGTAATCACTTCTTTTGTGTGATAACAATACTTTTGTCCACAAAAATGGAACATAGCTCCATTTTCATAAAGGTTCTGTACAGTTTTGTTCCCAAATTACTTTTTTCTCACTATTTTGTTGTCCTAGTCTGTGTAGGACACATCAAGTATGAGGAAATGGAGTGTCTCAGCTATCAGCATTCCATTAAAATGTTTATTTGGTATAAAAAAAAGTCACCTCAACATGGTAAAAATAAAAAAGATTTTCAAATATCACTTTTAAGGAAATTCTTTTCATAACGGAACTGGATACCACATCACTATATTAATCCGTATATTGCTTATTTTCCCAAAGATTTTAATATCCTATTACATGGAAATGGTACTCAAGTTATATTGTAGATACAAAGACATTCTCTACTTCTATTTTTTTTGTAATGATTGTTTTAAAAAAATGAAGCACTACATTACAAAGTTTCCAATATAAACATTTATTTCCTGGTTTATTGCACAGGTATATAATTAATATGGCTATTCATTAGGGTAATCAATAATTTATGTAAAAATGTTCAACCGTCAGTAACAAGACTAATATTACCATTTTAATTATTAACTGGAACATTAAATATGCCATACACAAGTGAAAGTATTTATACTATATCAATAAACACAAACCATTCAGTGTAACTAAGTAGATGTTTCTAACTTTTTCCATCAGAGATTATCATCAAAATTCATAGGCTTATAGAATTAAAGACGAAAGGGACCTCAGAGGACATATAGTCCAATCCCCTTATTTTACAGTTGGGAAGACCAAGGCCCAGTTAAAGTTAAGTAACTTGATCAAAGTCTTACTAGTAGGCTTCAAGGAGAGGATTTGAACCCTAGCCCTTTTAAGGACAGAGCCAGTGCTCTTTCCTTTCAATTCAATTTAATGCAATGCAATGAAAATTGAATATTTGTGTATAAACATATATGTATGTATATATATAAAATGTATAATATTATAATAATATATATTATATATAATTTGTCTATTATATACACGGCACTGAACTAAGCCTGAAAATGGGTATTAAAAATGAAGACATTAAAAATGAAGGTATTTCAAGGAAATCTGAAAGTCAAAAACTTTCTGAATTGATAAAACAATGAAAAATATACATTCATGAAAGACTTGTAGTTAAAGAATTATAAAGCTAAAAATGTTCTAGACAATATCATGCATTGTTTATCTTCACACTGATATACAATTCTCTTTATACATTGTACATTAGGTCTATAGACTATAGTAGGGAGAAGGAGAAAAGAAAAGTATTAAAATCAGTGAGAGGTAAAGAGATTTCCAGTTATAGGAGAAAACTCCATGCCCTAGAAAAGCAGTGGTAAGGAGTAAAAATAGAGAGATCATGATCATATTTAGAACTGGAAGAGGCTTTCGCATAACTCCCCCATTTTATGAATGAGGAAATTTTGGATGATTTAAAGTGACTTGTTCAAAGTCACTCAGATAGCAAATAAACAAGTAAGGATTCAAATGACCTGAAATAGAAAAAAACACATTAATTATTACAACCAAGAATGAAGCAATACTAGGCAGAGATGAGAAATCTCAGTAACGATGACACTGAAGGCCTGTCACACTAACTCAAAAACTGTAAAGCTGGTTGCTATCTTAATTGCTTTCTCAACAAAAATCTGCAATTAAGTACAGAAGAAAAGCTGTACTTCCTATCCCAGAAACCCTCATAGGGAAATGCATCAATGATTTTAAATTTGATATATCAGATTAGAATTAAATAATCTTTGAGAACTTTTTTTTCAGGAGACTACAGTCTACGTTTTAAGGAATATCTATATTTCTAAGGATGTAAGACTTCCTGTGTGTATCAGAACATATTTTCTAGGTACTTATACCATTATGTATACTTATATCTAATATTATATATATATATCAGGTATTATTATATATACTAGGTACATCTAGTAGGCTAGGCAGTTTTGTACAGTGGAAAGAGTTCAGAATTTGAATACAGCAGACCTGAGCCTTGAGATACTGCCAATGATTTTAAACCTCTCAAATCTTCAGTTTATCTTTCTGTAAAGTGGAGATATTATTACTTACACTATCCTCTCAGTGTTGTTATGATGAAGACCTTTACACACCAGAAAACCCTATGGGAATGAGAATTATTATTCTTCAGATATGAAAGTCATATGGTTTGAATGAGTCCACAGCTGATTATAGTCTCCAGCCAAAATTTTAAAATGATTTACTCATTCATCTGTGAATGGTAATATTAAGCTGTTTCCTCTCCAAATTTAGTTCTAGGAAGACCTCCCTCCCACTAACCAGACATATGTATGTTCCAATACACAAACATAAACACACACACACACACACACACACACACACACACACAGAGGTTAAAGAAATAATATCTGGCTTCTGATGTGAGAAACTCATGTAAGCCTTCCCATTTTGTGCAACTCTTTTCAATGCCCTCCCCAAAGTTTTCCACATGGGCCCTGCTCCCTGCAACATATTGGGTGCCTTTCTCACTTTCTCTTGACAACGGAAGGGAACCAATGGAACACTGACAGTCCATTTATCACATCCTCAACACAGGATCAACTTATCATATTTTCCTATCATGAAACTCATTGGTATCTTTACTTCTTATTCTATGACATTTTTCATTGCTTATATTCTGTGCCTTGCCCACACCCACTATGACCCTCTCTATTTCCTTCTATAGGATGTTCATTTTAAAATTTTTAGAAACATTTATTCCATACATATATGACATATTTTCTTAGCTTTTTGTGTATTAATATAACTCCAAGAAGGAAATGCTCATTTCAGTGATGTGCAACCAAATAATAATTAAGAGATGTCTATTCATTATTTCATTCTTAAGATATTCAAGCTTTAACAGGTGAGACATAGAGGAGAAAATATCTCTTATTGTCTTTCAAACTCAGTACTTTGGAGGATGTGAAATGTAGGGGAAACTAGACCAATTCTTTAATAATAATGTTAGTTCTGCTGGCCTGTTCTTCTCTTGAGACACGCCTGAATCACAGGTACTCTTGATGATGGCTAATAAAATATAACCATCACCCCATGAACCCAAGATTATCACCTTTTCTTTCTGATTACAGTTATATTACTATAACCCTTCATAAACTCTTGATTGCATTATTGTCATGAGTTACACTTGAAGTTATTCTTGAATAACACTTGAAAATTTCAGTGGGTAGAGTCCAATTAACCAACCCCCAGGTCTGGGATACATCCATTAATAATGCAATCATTTTCTTGAAGGGATCAGGATGATTTTTGATTGTTTTATCATTCAAGAGTAAGAGCCCTATTTTTAGGGATCAACTCTGTGATCATTGATAAAAAAGATGATGACAAAATAAGACATCAGGTACTATATAAAAATTTTAGGAATGATTAAATAAATTGATCTGTAAATGAATACTAGCTCATTGTTGATCTTTCTTGGTCCAGGGTTTTCATTTTTGCACGGACCCCATGACCAGGTGGCTCAGAGACCATCAGCTCTTATTCCCCAGCAAAAATCTAAAGTCTGATACAGAGTTCCTCGGTGCCTTTAGACTACACAGCAGTCCCCTGAGTAACCAGTGGGGTCTAGTATTTCATAGGAAGGCATGTTTTCCCAATTACCTTAATTACTCGGTGCACCTTACTAAACAGTACTGTAGAATCAGACTAAATAATAACGTCTAAATAATATTCTTGTTCCATTTGGGGATAACACAAAACAATTTTGAAATATTTTTGCTTTTCCCAAAGCAGATAAACATGCAATAAACAATGACAATAAAATCTTCCAAAAGTCATGCAGACATAGAAGAGGTTTGGTTCCTCCCTCACCTCCATGTCGTCCATGCTGTAGTGAAAAGAGTCCTAGACAAAGAAATGAAAAGGCCTGGATTCTAGTCCTCCTTTTGCTACTTCTTAGCCTTTTGCTCTTAAGGGATCTTAGACCTAGAACTGCACCAGAGATCTTGGAGATCATCTAGGTCAACCCGCTGTTATCACAAAAGAAGAAGCTGAGGATTCGAAAAGATGACTTACCCATGGACATGGAATAAATGGTAGAGGCAAATCCATGCCCTTTTTCATTGGTTATATCCTCTGCCTTGCTCACTATGACTCTATTTCTTTCTATAGGATGTTCATTTTAAAATCTTTAGAGACTTGTTTTCCATACACATGACATATTTTCTTAGCTTTTTGTAAGTTAATATGACTTTTAGGTTTTTGTTACTATGATTCTTAGCTTTTTGAGTTAATATTACACTAAGAAGGAAATGCATTTGGCCATCTTTCCACTGTCCCATGCTGCCTTACATAACCTCCTTTCTACTGTGGCCCCATTTTTCCCAGCTGTAAAATAAGAGAGTCAGATAAGCTCCTCTCTAATGTAGATTCCTATTCTAAAATCACATAATTATGTTTGTTTTCTTCCCTCAGCTTAAATAAGGTGTATTTAACATAAGGTTTGACAAAGAAAAGAAAAGAAGAGAAAAGAAAAATATAGTATGAGACACCTTCATCCACTTTTCCCAGTTGTAAAAGCCAATTATTCAAGAATATAACATAGATATTTTAAATTGTATATAATTTAATAATTTACCTTATACTTTTAGGATGCATAAGAGAAACAACATATACTTCCTGTACAATCCTCTTTCAAATTTCTGTCCTTATTTCAACATTCTTTATTGAATAATATAATAAAACGTTGTGTCAGAGCTAAGACAGGGCTTGGGAATCTGAGTAACATTTTTCTTATGTAAGGCACTGTTACGATCTATCCACACTGTTTCCTCTGTTGCTACCTTGATTCTAACACCACTGCTACCCTTGCCACCTATTTTTCAATAATCTGGTCAAGTTCATAGTTCTATTCTCAAACAATTTCCAATAAAGGAGCAAATATACTAAATGCTTCTTTTGAAAGAGGTAGACATCTGGAGTTGGGGTTAATGCTAATATATTTTGTCTGGGAGATTACTAGAGAATTCAACACATGACAGAAGATAAGCATATGAAGAGTCTCAGTGCAAATTTAAAATGTACTAAGACTTTTGGGTTAACCTTTAATGTCATAAGCTGATGGGCAAGGTGTCTAGGGAGATCAAAAATGACTTTCCATATAAGAAAGGGCACATGTGCTGATTTAAAGGAACCTTGGGATCCTAAGATGCAGAAATAAATAAAAAGGAAGAGGATTCCACACCAGGGGGGAAAGGCTGTGTAAAGGCACCAAGGTAAGGGGTTGGATGAAATACTACCTTTAGGGAGCAGATAGGACAGTTTGGCTAGAGTGTAAAAGGGAAAAATATGCAATCTGAACCTCATCTTCCTCATTCAGAAAAAAAATAGAGATGAAAATCATTGCTTGCTGTACTTCCCAGAGCTATTGTAAGAAAAATGTTTTGTTAACAATAAAAAGCATATAAATGTGAGCTATCATATAATAATTCCTGATAGCTCATGTGGGAGTGGGGGGGATAATTGTGTCTTAGATCATGTGTAGATTTTGAGAAAGTCCTAGAAAATTATAGATTGTCACAAAGCTTTGCTATGGATTATAGATCTAGAATTGGAAGGAACCTTAGAAAGCTATGTCCTCATTTTAAAATGAGAAAATTAAACTGAGAACTGTCATAGCCAAACATTAGATCAGTCTGCCCATCTTTTCTACAATCCTCAGTGTTGTCCTCAGAAGCCCATTTTGTTAAGTGAATAATGGCTTAAGTTAATTCTGAACTCTGTGGGAAAAAATGTGCTTTAAGCTATTGTAATTTGTCCTTGTATATACAATTTGCCATCATTATTCAGACTCAAAGTTATACTAGCATGGATAGAGTTAAGGAATATAGCATTTGTTTTACACAGTAGAATTAGATTTAAGTGCCTTTGAAGATAGTACCTTTGATTATTAAAATGAAGCCTTTAACCTCTATTTGCATGGGAAAATTAGTCTGAAATTTATTCATTTCATGTGGATGTCAAATATTGAAAACCTTTTTTTGTTACCCATATTATGGAAGCTGTCAAATAATTTATTGTACATTCAGGGTTATTGGTTAGCTGAGTAAAAATTATGTCTTATTCATTAGTACATTTAATAAAACTACAGGTAAGTCAGATAATTTATACTTACCTAAAACGTAACTGGATATATAGCTATAATCCTACTATATAGCTCTATTGTTGTTGTCATATATAGATATAGATAATCTGATAGATATGTAAACATATAGATATATTTATCTATATATCAAAAAAGATCTATAAAGTTAGATATACCTATAGAAATTTATAGACCTCAACATCAATGTATGTATGTATACATGTATACACAGTTTTAAAGAAAGTGACACCAGAAAGAATGTACTTTGTATTACCATCTGTATAGCCAATTCAGTCTTTCTTTTGTTATCATAATGTGCAGTTAGTATTCTTTTGTTATTTTCTTTATAGTCAAATGTCATTGAAATCATTAACCTTGTGCTTTTTATTTTATTGGTTTTTGAAAAGGAGAGATGATGGAAAATTGTTGAACAAACTGCAGTCTATGAATGCAATATAATATGAATATGAAGTAATAAATAATGTGGTAGCAATGTGGGATAGTCTATTAGACAGCTGGGTTTGGAGGGGGTAAAGTTATTTTAAGCACTCCTAAGCCAGGCTTTTAACCTTTTAACACAGCTAGCCCCACTTTAAGACTACAATGTACAGAATGGTTTGCACTGGTAATGGCAGTTTCCTTATGGGAATTAACTATATCAATAGAATCACAATTCTAGTCCAAAAAATAAATGAAATGTGGTTGAAGGAAGCTGACCATGAGACTTGTTTAATATAGTATTAGGAAGATACTCACTAGGCCTTCATTTCACCAAGAACCTAGAACCTAAGTGAGAAAGTAATGTGACTCTGGCTTATGAATACAAGTAGAAGTTGGGAGAATGAGCTCAGAGTGTGTGCTACAGTGGAAATGATTCAGTGCAGTTTGAGGGTGGAAGCAGTAAATGAAGAGATCCCACTAATAGAAAAATAAAAAGCATCAATAAAAACTTATTTTTAAAACTGTGAGAAGAAAATCTGCATCAAATCACTCAGAGCACTCTATCTATAATATATCTTTCCAGGTACACAACAAAATGTGCCTTTCTCCTTTCCCCTACCACCACTAACCCTATCCTGCCATTATAGTGGTATGGGGTGGGACAATAAAGAACAAATTTAAAAAGAATAAGCCAGAATAAACTGGGTACATATTTTGAAATATTTTCTTTTTTGTAAAATGGTGTACTCTCCTAATTAGATGGGACTCCTGAGACTGTCTAGTTCAACATATGTCTGAAAAGCAGTCTCCTCTGCCAGTACTGAGACCTATGTTGAAAAATTTTGGAATGTTAGATATGAATGACAAATTTATAAGCACTATGATCTATGTGACATGATGGAATAAAAGAACAAGGATCTACAGAAAGAGGATATTGTAATTACTATTCCTTGAAGCCCTGTCTTTGAGAATGTATAGTTAATAGAGTCAGTTCAAGAACTGATAGTTATAAAGAGGATGTCTCAGTATTTACACCAGAAGTCTCAAGCCTGATCCTGTGATCTTAAGCATCTCTGGTCTAAACCATGCTGAGACACAAGTGTAAGTATACAAACATCCTCTATTTTTTAGTAATCCTGGAACCAACTCCCTGTTAGGGATATATTAGTACTACTCAAAGAAAAAAAAGTTTCAGTGGATCTCCTGTTGGTCTAAATAATGGTCCAATTTGCCAATCAGACAAACCTCTGGATTTCTTCTTTTATGAATATAGTCAGCAAACCTTAGGTTTAATCCTGGCATTGAAACTAACTCTATTTGCAGCTCACAGATACTATAGGGTATATTGGAAAAAGTTGGACTTAGATAACAAAGGCCAGGGTTTAAATTCTGGTTCGGTCACTTGTTACCAGTATGACTTTGAACAGGTCATTTAACTTTTCTGGCTCTTACTTTCCTCATCTATTACATGAGAGGATTGTAAAATGATCTCTTCGGTCTCTTCCAAACAGAGGTAATTATATAATTTGATGTTCTAAAGACAGGGAACAAAACAAGATGATCCTGGAGCTCCATTAAGTTTCATGATTACATAATATATTCTTCAAAGAAAATGCTAAATTAAACAAAATAAGGAAGAGCAAAAATGTGAAAATATTTGGGAAGTTGTCATTACAACCCACGACATATTTATGATGTGTCTATTCTGTGCAGAACATAGAGAGGATCTGTGTTCTAGGTATTGACAGGAAACCTTTGATGAGATTTGATCCCTGTCCTCATGAAACTTACTCTCCAATAGGAGTATACAACACGTAAGCAAATTACTCTAATACAAAACAATACATGAGAATTGCATAATGTGATGTAATCCAAGTTCTGTGTGAGAGTCAATAAGAGAAAAGTAATTTCCAAATGAGAGTTGGATATCAGGAAGATTTCCTGAAAGAGGTGGTCTTTGAAATGAACTTTAAAGGAAGTGTGGGAATTCCACCGGAAGAGATGGATGGAGAATAAAAGGCATTCGTGACTTAAGAAACAAGTAGATATTGGAAGGAGATAAGAAAGTAAAATGCATGTATAGAGGACTTTTACCAGAATTTAGTATTGATTGACACCATTTCCCAAAATACATGTGCATGTATTTTACATACATACACACACATACACACACCACGCACTTAATATCATTAACCAGAAATACAGAGATGAGAAGCAAAAGGCATGGCTCATCCACTTTGGAGATCTGTGTTCTTCACATCAACAAGACAATTCCCAAATTATCTATTTCACTCTGGGCAGCAAAGGCAAGGTATAATTATTCTAATAGAATTCAATGTGACCCAAAAACCTTAGTGTAGTTTTAAGCTTTAACAGTTTAAAATGCAATAAGACTTTTGGTCCACCACGGATAACACCCTTAAAGGACTGTTTTATTTTTCTATTTGTGTCTTCAGTGCCTAGCAATGTGATTTGCACACTGTAGGTATTTAATAAATGTTTATACCTGATTAATCAATTGACTGAAGGCAAGGAACCAGTTTTCCTTTTCCTTTGTATAACTGAGGCATGGTACCTTGCATTCTATACTTTAGAAAAGGCTTGTTGAATTGGATTGGAATATATAGATCCATCAATTGGCATGGCTCTAAGTGTGAATTAATTTAAAAGTGAAATAGATATGCCTAAACACATATTAGATATTCTCCAAGCCTAGAAAAAAATAAATATTCTATTCAAAGTCAAGTACTATGTATCTTTCAAATGTAAAATATCTATATTCATATCTAAAGTATTAGATATTAATATTAAAAATATTAAAACTTAATTATTGATGGGGTTCAAGTATAAATTTCCACAAAGACAAAAATCTAACTACTGAACCCATGCTTTAAAAAAGAATATATTGAAATGACTACTTAAATAGTTTCTATTATTGTTTATTTGAATCTGGTTCACCAAACATTCAAGATGAATATCCTCATTTAAAGAAGAAATGTACGTAGGTCAGCTATTTTTTTCAATGCCCTAGTTTACCTTGCCATGTATGTTTTACTAATGTTCTTTTTTGAAGAATTCAAAGTGGCTATAGTTAAAGCTTAGCAGGTTAAATTTTCACACTAAAAATATTATAAGAGGATTTGTTTACATTCATTAAAAAGTTTTATTGACATATTTTGATTTTTTACACCACACTTTTTCTTAATAACCACCCAAAATTCTAAATTCCATTAAGAACAGAAAAAGAAACAAAAAAGTTATACACAGAGGAAGAACATATATTCCATAATCACTGAAATGGGATAAACATTAGTCATTGTACTTTCTCTAATTCTGATGTCTTTTAGTGGTATCTTTATCTAATTTATTGTAGTTGTCTATCATTGTTTTTCTCTTTTGGCTTTTTTTTTTGTTCTGTATTACTTCAAACACATCTTTCCTTCTTTTTCTGAATTCCTTATATGAAACTTTGTTTTTTAAAAATCATTTAACAGGTCTTCTACTCCTGCTCTGTCTAGAGCTTTAAATCTGTACCCACTCTCTTCAAACTGTGATTGGTGAATCCATAGCCTGGATCACTACTTTGAGAGGCTCCACCCCTTCTTTTCTATGATTATTAAATTTATCTTTATTTCTTTAAAATCTGTTGGATCTATGCTTGAGGAAAAATCACTTTGGCAGCTAAGTGAAAGATGAGCTGGAGTAGAAAAGAGATTTTTGGTAGGAAGTCCAATTAAAAAGCTATGGCAATAATCCAGGCACTGGATGATGGTTAGCCAGAGCAAAAATGGTACTTGTGTGAATAGAAAGAATGGAGCACACTGAAGAAATGGTGTGAAGGTAGAAACAAACTAGACTTGTCAAAAGATCGAATATGTAGAATGAGTATGAGAGAGGAGTCAAGGAGGAAGGTGGAGGGCTTGAGAATTCAAGAAAAGTTACACATAATGTATGATGAGATCATTTAGGGCTTTTATATGCTAGAGATATTCCAACCATGGCTCATGGGTCCAATAGTCAGATTTGTGTGAAATTCCAGCCCTTGGCTATTTTGCTTAATTATTTTTTGTCATAATTTAATCTAGTAAATTACTAGGATTTTTCTTCTGAGTTAGATTATGTATGTACCTTTTGAAGTGTTTTCTTCTTGTTTCAGAGAATATTTTCATGATTGCTATCCTTATATAAATAATACTAAGAAATCACTTATAAAATATATTACAGGCTCAACCTAATACACTTGTGGCACACATACACAAACCACTACATGACTTTCATTATTTTCAGATATGCCAGAAATAAGTGAGGCTTTTGAGTCACCTCTTTTGTTCCCTTTTATTTTTCAGCTCATTCAAAATAAAATATAAATCTCCAATGAATAGAAATGTCCCTCTCTCCTTCCCTTCCCCCTAACCATTCAAGCTCACACATTTTGGCTTTCCTGGAGTTACTAGTGAGATTGCCTTGGTAGCTCATTGTTAATGACACATTGCAACATTATGGTAAATCCAGGCCTATAATTTGTGAAATTTATTTTTAGGACTTCCCAGCCTACTTTTTTTTTATTTTATTTTTTGGAGCTGAAGCATGTGATAGCTGAAAACTGAAAGCAAAGAGGTTTTAAAAAAGAGTAACAAAAAAAGTCCATGTTTTCAGAAAGGCATAGTTCTCAAGGAAAATTTGATATATTTTTTTCTCCACTTCTATAGAGTAAAAGAAGTAGGCTAAGCCTTTTCAACTGGGGCACATAAGCAAAAATTTCTGAACACAATGTATGTAGAACATACAAAGTGTAAAAATAATTTTATGTGCACAAAAGGCTCAACTAGGAAAAGGCAGAATGATATTAATTATGCTTAGCAACTTATGAGAAAATAATCAGAACAATAGATTTTTAAGAAAAGAATGTGAAATGAACCTGGCCAAACACTGGGCTAACTTGCTCATAGATCCTCACACTGAGCAAAAAGAATGACTAGAAAATATTATTCAAAAGAGATATTTAATTCAGAAGTGGATTATTATTAGCAGCACTTAGTCCTGTAAGATGTGTTTTATTTAGCATTAATGTACTATTTTTTGTGTGTAAAAGCATTTTTAAATAATAACTAGCATTTATATAATGTACTGAGTTTTGCAAAGTGATTTACAAATATCTCATTATCTACACAGCATCCCTGGAATATACATATTCATACTATCCTCATTTAACACATAAGAAAACTGAGGTAGACAGTGGTTAAGTTGACTTGCCCAGAGTCACATAACTAAAAAGTGAGTCAAGATTCAAACTCAAATCTTCCTGACCTCTTATCCCATGCTCTATCTATTGCACTACCTAGCTTATTCTAATCTTTCTTCTTCTTTTTTTAAACAAGACATCAAAATTGAGTAGTATGCATTACTGGGTCCTCACCAGAATAGAGCATTAAACATTCACTGCATATTTTCAGTGAAGGAGCAATGACTAAAAAGAGAGGAATGAAAGCTGTAATCTCTAGATCTAGAAAAAGGCAAGGTAGAGAGGGCTTTCTCCTTAGTTATACAAATTTAGAGGAAGCCTCCTCACCCATATGGTGGCAACAAGACTATTGAGCCATTAACATCAGATGAAAAAGGAGCCAGACCACCAAGAAGAATTGCTTTGATTCCTAAAGTACCTATTTTACAGGAAATGTCTGCTATTTGGCCTGAAGTTTTATTCTGAAAATCATTAAGAATATTTCTTCTGTTTTGTTGTTGTTGATGTAGCATAAAAAACAAGACAAAAAAAAAACCTTATAAATGTCCAGAAAACATTTTAGAACATAAGGCTTTACCCCCTTAAGTCACAATGGCCATTCACTTCAATGTTTCTGGAAATTGACCTGAAATATTCTATTCCAAAAAAAGTCTACTCCAAACTTTATAGTTGCATTCTACTTCTTGGCTAGGCCTTTACAAACGGTCAATGGATGGGAAAAATTTTAGGTGTGAACAACATAATAACAGTAAAATGCTTTTTGCTTTATCTCTTAGAAAACCCTTGGCAAGGGGGTGGAGCCAAGATGGAGGAGTGAAAACAGTGACTTTCTTGAACTCTCCCCCAAATCCCTCCAAATACCTGTAAAAAAAAAGGCTTTAAACAAATTCTAAAGCAGCAGAACTCACAAAAAGACAGAGCGAAACAAATTTGCAGCCCAAGATAACCAGGATGGTTGATCAGAAAGGTATATCTTGCTGGGTGGGGAGAGGAACGCAGTTCGGCATGGGTGTCCAGGCCGTAGTGAACCTGGAACAGGCCTCAGAGGGCTGAGTCATGGGCAGCTGTGGTGGTTTCCAGACCTCTAAACCCATGAACACCAAAGATGACTTGATAGGTCAGTGGAAAAAGTCTGTCACTGTGGTGAGAGAGAAGCTAGGTCTCAGCTGCAAGTCCTGAGCGCGGCCCTGGAGAGGCGGCTGCGTCCTGAGCTTCTGGCCCACAGACTGAAGGGGAATTGTGTGTCTGATCAGATGGGGGATTGCAGGTATCTCTTTCCCAGTGCTGAGGCAGAAATCTCTTGCTTTGCCCATGCTTGGATCTGAGTAACAGTTCTAAGGGGCAGTCCTGAGCCGAAGAGGAGTGCAGTGTGGTGGAGCTTCTTATGAGAGTGGAGAGGAAACACCTCACCCCTTATCATACCACCTTGGAAGAACTGAAAATTTACAGGTCCCAAGAAGTATCTCTGAAAACAGCTGCACAAAACCCCTGAAGCTTGGGACAATATACTCTACACATTAGAAGCAGACTTTTACCTTAACAAAGTGTTTAAAACTCAAGTAACTGGCTGGGATCATGAGCAAACAATGCAAAAAGAGTCAGACTATATTATCTTACTTTGGTGACAAAGAAGATCAAAACATACAACCAGAAGAAGACAACACAGTCAAAGCTCCTACATCCAAAGCCTCCAAGAAAAATATGAATCAGTCCCAGGCCTTGGAAGAGCTCAAAAGGGATTTTGAGAAGCCAGTAAAAGAAGGAGAGGAAAAACTGAGAGTGATGCAAGAAAATCATGAAAAACAAGTCAATAGCTTGCTAAAATAGATCCAAAAAATACTGAAGAAAATAATACCTTAAAAAATAGACTAACCCAAATGGCAAAAAAGGTCCAAAAAGCCAATGAGGAGAAGAATGCCCTAAAAAGCAAAATTGGCCAAATGGAAAAGGAAGTCCAAAAGATTACTGAAGAAAATACTTCCTTAAAAATTAGAATAGAGCAAGTGGAAGCTAGTGACTTTATGAGAAATCAAGACACTGTAAAACAAATCCAAAAGAATGGGAAATCAGAAAACAATGTGAAATATATCATTTGAAAGACAACTGACCTGGAAAATAGATCCAGGAGAGAGAATTTAAAAATTATTGGACTATCTGAAAGCCATGAGCAAAAAAAGAGCTTAGACATCATCTTTCAAGAAATTATCAAGGAAAACTGCCCTGATATTTTAGAACCAGAGGGCAAAATAGAAATTGAAAGAATCCACCGATCACCTCCTGAAAGACATCCCCAAAGGAAAACTCCTAGGAATATTGTAGCCAAGTTCCAAAGTTCCCAGGTCAAGGAAAAAATATTACAAGCAGCCAGAAATAAACAATTCAAGTATTGTGGAAACACAATCAGGATAACACAAGATTTAGCAGTTTCTACATTAAGGGACCACAGGGCATGGAATATAATATTCCGGAGGGCAAAGGAGATAGGATTACAACCAAGAATCACCTACCTAGCAAAACTGAGTATAATCATTCAGCAGAAAAAATGGTCATTCAGTGAAATAAAGGACTTTTGAACATTCTTGATGAAAAGACCAGAGCTGAATAGAAAATTTGACTTTCAAATACAAGACTCAAGTGGAACATGAAGAGGTAAACAAGAAAGAGAAATCATAAGAGACTTATTAAGATTGAACTGTTTACATTCCTGCATGGAAAGATGATATTTGTAACACTTGAGACTTTTGTCAGTATTAAGGTAGTTGGAGGGAAAAAATTATATGTATGTAGATAGATAGATAGATAGATAGATAGATAGATAGATAGATAGATAGATAGATAGATAGATAGACAGATAGATAAATAGAGGGCACAGGATGAGTTGATCTGGAGAATAAAATTAAGGGGTGAGAGAGGATTGTACTAGGAGAGGAAGAAAAGGAGAGGTAGAATGGGGTAAATTATCTCTCAAAAAAACAGAAAAGAAAAGGTGCTTACAGTAGAGGGGAAACAGGGGAAGCTGAGAGGGAATGAGTAAATCTTACTCTCATAGGATTTGACTTAAGGAGGCAATAACATATACACTCAAGTGGGTATGGAAATCTGTCTTACCCTACAGGAAAACAGAGGGGAAAGGGGACAAGAGAGTAGGGGGATGATAGAGAGGAGAGAATATTGGGAAAGGGGGCAGTCAGAAACAAATACTTCTGATGAGGGACAGGGTCAAAAAAAAGAATAGAATAAATGGGGGAGCAGAATAGGATTAAGGGAAATAGAGTTAGTTTTTCACAGCATGTCTACTATGGAAGTGTTTTGCATAACTGCACATGTATAACCTATATTGAGTTGCTTGCCTTTTCAATGAAGGTGGGTGGGGAGGAAGGAAGGGAGAAAATTTGGAACCCAAAGTTTTAAAAACACCTGTTTAAAAAAATGTTTTCACATGCAACTGGGAAATAAGAAGTACAGGAAATGGGGTACAGAAATCTATTCTGCCCTACAGGACAATAGAAGGGGAAGGGGATAAGAGAAAGGGGGGAGAGATAGAAGGGAAGGCAGACTAGGGGAAGGGGTATTCAGAATTCATGCCATCTTGGGGTGGGGGGAGGAGTGAGATGGGGTGAAAATTTGGAACTTAAAATCTTGTGGAAGTAAATGTTGAAAACTAAAAATAAATAAATTTATTAAAACATTTAGAATAGGGCAAGTGGAAGCTAGTGACTTTATGAGAAATCATGACACTGCAAAACAAATCCAAAAGAATGAAAAATTAGAAAACAATGTGAAATATCTCATTGGAAAGACAACTGACCTGAAAACAGATCCACGAGAGAGAATTTAAAAATTATTGGACTATCTGAAAGCCATGAGCAAAAAAAGATCTTAGACATCATCTTTCAAGAAATTATCAAGGAAAACTGCCCTGATATTTTAGAACCAGAGGGCAAAATAGAAATTGAAAGAATCCACCGATCACCTCCTGAAAGACATCCCCAAAGGAAAACTCCTAGGAATATTGTAGCCAAATTCCAGAGTTCCCAGGTCAAGGAGAAAATATTACAAGCAGCCAGAAAGAAACAATTCAAGTATTGTGGAAACACAATCAGGATAACACAAGATTTAGCAGTTTCTATATTAAGGGACCACAGGGCATGGAATATAATATTCCGGAGGGCAAAGGAGATAGGATTACAACCAAGAATTACCTACCTAGAAAAACTGAGTATAATTGTTCAGCAGAAAAAAATGGTCATTCAGTGAAATAGAAGACTTTCAAGCATTCTTGATGAAAAGACCAGAGCTGAATAGAAAATTTGACTTTCAAATATAAGACTCAAGAGAAACATGAAGAGGTAAACAGGAAAGAGAAATCATAAGAGACTTATTAAGGTTGAACTGTTTACATTCCTGCATGGAAAGATGATATTTGTAACTCATGAGACCTTTCTATTAGGGTATTTGTTATTAAGGTAGTTGAAGGGAAAAAAAATTATATGTACGTATGTATAGATAGATAGATGGATAGATAGATA
>NW_020951369.1:1736796-1744682 GCF_900497805.2 Vombatus ursinus
GATAGATAGATAGATAGATAGATAGATAGATAGATAGATAGATAGATAGAGAGCACAGGGTGAGGTGAAGATGAAGAAGTCATATCTGGAGAATAAAATTAAGGGGTGAGAGGGGATTATAATAGGAGAAGGAGAAAGGGAGAGGTAGAACGGGGTAAATTATCTCTCAAAAAAAACCAGAAAAGGCACTTATAGTAGAGGGGAAACAGGGGAAGCTGAGAGGGAATGAGTAAATCTTATTCTCATAGGATTTGACTTAAGGAGGGAATAACATACACACTCAATTGGGTATGGAAATCTGTCTTACCCTACAGGAAAATTGGGGGAGGGAAGGGGACAAGAGAGTAGGGGGATGATAGAGAGGAGGGCAGATTGGGAAAGGGGATAATCAGAAGCAAATACTTCTGAGGAGGGACAGACTCAAAAGAAAGAATAGAATAAATGGGTGGTCAGGATAGGATTAAGGGAAATAGAGTTAGTTTTTCACAGCATGTCTACTACGGAAGTGTTTTGCTTAACTGCACATGTATAACCTACATTGAGTTGCTTGCCTTTTCAATGAAGGTGGGTGGGGAGGAAGGAAGGGAGAAAATTTGGAACCCAAAGTTTTAAAAACACCTGTTTAAAAAAAAGTTTTCACATGCCACTGGGAAATAAAAAATACAGGAAATGGGGTACAGAAATCTATCCTGCCCTACAGGAAAATAGAAGGGGAAGGGGATAAGAGAAGGTGGGGAGAGAAATAAGGGAAGGTAGATTAAGGGAAAAGATATTCAGAACACATCCCATCCTGGGGAGGGGAGAGGGGCGATATGGGGTGAAAATTTGGAACTCAAAATCTTGTGGAAGTAAATGTTGAAAACTAAAAATAAATAAATTTATTAATAAAAAAAAAAGAAAACCCTTGGCAAGCTATAGGCTTATATTGCCAAAAATACCAATCCTAACAGTCATCCATATCCCAATATCCAAATCAAGTATAGGTGATTATTTCTAGAAAAGCTTTAATAACTATAATATCAGCTATCTGCCCCCCATATACTTCAGTAAAAGGGGGTTACCATACCCATAGGGAAAGAAGTCAAAGAAGTCAAAAATACAAGGATGAGAAATTAAAGGCCTGATGACATTGAGCACAAACTGTGGGACCAACCATCTTAGCTGCCATATGCCCCACAGTATCTCTGGTCCTTTGGTCCTATATCTGTAGCTACAGTCCCCACTCTTTTTCCCTGGCCCAGGTACTACCCACAATTGAATACATTCCTGTGACCATTGGTCTCTTCCATCATCATCAATACTTAGTGGGGTTAAGGGTTTGAAGATCCTTGGTTGTGCAGCAGAGGTAATAAGCTGGAAGAAGGGCTTGCTTTTTTTGTATTTTTTCCCTTGTGAGTGTATCTAGTTAGCAGCAAAATTAACCAGTGGAATAATGAAAGGATAACAGTAGCCTCCGAGAAATGGATTGTTAAGGTTTACCTGCACCCTGGGTCACTTTCTCCCTAACTTGACCCTGCCCTCAGCTGGTCTATCATCTCTCCCCAGTTACTCTTCCTCTTCATCTTAGATAGCAAAATTTCTAGTTAGTACTTTGTCTGCATATCAATAATATGATAAATAAATGTTTGTTTAATGATATTGAGAAAATAGACTCCCTCTTTTCCTCCCAAAATTAATAATAAAAAAAATTTCACATGAAAGATCCAGATGCATAAACTGTGACTGCTAGACTTCAATTATCCAAATAATTGTCATAATTTTCCATTTTGTTATGCACTTGGGGATTATTCCTACATCAAGATAATGCTTACAATCATAAAGAAAACTGGTACCATCATTATGAATAACTTGGAATCATTTGTCAATGCTTATCAAAAGTACTTTGTTTCTTTCACAGGTGATAATTGTGCTATCATTTTCTTTTATTTTTTGTCATTTATAATATTAATATTGACTCAGTATTTAAAATGATTTCTTTATGATTCTGCAATTTCCACATACTCTACTGAATAAAATCCAAAGTCTTTAGTTTCTTATTCAAGCTTCTTTATATTGTGATTGGAACCACCCTCTCTAGTCAGAGACTTACTGCCCTTAATGGACTCTTTTTCAGGCAAATCAAGTTGCACTCAATTCCTGAATGCATTCCCTGCTTCCCTTCATAGGAAGTACATACTATTCTGTACAGTTAGAATGCTCTTTTCCCACAACTCCACTAGTTAAAATCCTACTAATCTTTGGATTTCAGTTCCATCATCACATCCTTTCTGTTGTCTTCCTTGATCTCTCTCTCTTGTAATATATATATATATATATATATGGTTTTATTTCTAAGCCTGTATCTCAAAGAGATCATAAAAATGATTCTTCTTCAATATGCATTCAGAGTTCATCAGTTCTCTCTCTGGAAGTGGACAGAGTTTTTCATCATGGGTCCTTTTGAATTGTCTTGGATCATTGTCTTGATCAGAGTTAAGTTAAGTTAAGTTTCACAGTTGATTATCCTTACAGTATTGCTGGAACTATCCTGCTTATCATTTCTTATAGCACAATATTAGCCTATCACAATCATATACCACAAATTGTTCAGCCATTCCCCAACTGATAGGCATCTCCTCAACATCCAATTCTTTGACAACACACAAAAAAGAGCTACTATGAATACTTTTGTACAAATAGGCCCTTTTCCCTTTTCTTTTTGGGATATAGAACTAGAAGTGGTATTACTGGATTAAAGAGTATGCATAGTTTTATAACTCTTTTGGCAGAGTTCCAAATAGTTTTCCAGGACTAGCTCACAATTCTACCACCAGAGAGTACATTATGATCACAATTTTCCCACATCCCATCTAGCTTTTGTCATTTTCCTTTTCTCTCATGTTAGTCAATTTAATAGGTGTGAGGTGTTATTTCAGAATTATTTGAATTTGCATTCCTCTAAACAGTAGTGATTTAGAACATTTTTATGTGACTATTAATAACTTTGATGTCTTCTTCTGAAAATTGTCTGTTTATATTCTTTAACCATTTATCAATTAGGTGATGGCTCATTTTTTTTTCTTATTTTGACTCATTTCCCTATATATTTGAGAAATCTGGCCTTTATCAGATAAATGTGCTGTAATTACTCCTTCATCATTTCCTGTTTTATTTCTGATTTTGGCTGCATTAGTTTTGTTTGTGCAAAAGCTTTTAAATTTCATCTAAGTGAGGGAACATAGCCAAGATGGTGGAGAAAAGGCAATGACTTGCCTCAGCTCTCACCAAAATCCCTCCAAACATCTTTAAATAGTGTCATAAAACACTTCCTAGAGCAGCAGAACCCACAAAAAAGATGGGGTAAAATAATTTTTAGCCAAAGGTCAACAGGAAAGGTCTGTCACACTGGGGTGACAGTGGAACACAGACTAGTTCAGGCTGTGCCAGCACAGACCTAGCCCCAGCAAACCAGGAACGGTCTTGGGAGTCACTCAATCAGCAGCTACTGCTATTACTTCCAGAGCTCTCAACCCACAAATGGTAAGGGGATTTAACAACTGGTCAGAAGATGATAGGGGTGTATTTTCCAGCACTGAGGCAAGATTTTGTTGCTTCACCCATACTAAGATCCATGTCACTGGGTGGCACTCCCAGGGCAAGGAGAAGCAGTAACACACCAGAGCTTGTGACCACAGTGGAGTAGGGACCCTTGTCAAAGTTTCAGGACAAGAAAAAGTTCTTGGATTCACTAACAGACCAGAGCACAGGCCAGGAGAGTAGTAAACACACCCCTCCTTAGATCATACCACCTTGGAAGAACCAAAAACTTACAGAAGTTTTCTAGGTATCTAGGTATCAAAGATACCTAGAAGTATCTTTGAAAACAGCTACACAAAACTCCTCACACTTGGAAAAGTGTGCCCTCCACTCTGGAAGGAGAACCCTATTTTGACAAAGAGTTAGAAGTCAAGAAATAGGCTGGGAAAATAAACAAACAACAGAAAAAACAATTCTGACCATAGCAAGTTACTATAGTGACAAAAAAGATCAAAACACACACTCAGAAGAGGATAATAAAATCAAAGCTCCTACATCCAAAGCCTCCAAGAAATATATGAATTGTTCTCAGACCACAGAAATGCTAAAAAAGGATTTTGAAAATCAATTGAGAGAAGTAGAGGAAAAATTGGAAAGAGAAATGAGAATGATGCATATCATGAAAAACTAGTCAATAAATTGGGAAAGGAGATACAAAAAAAAATACTGAAGAAAATAATACCTTAAAAAACAGAATAGGCCAAATGGTAAAAGAGGCACAGAAAGCCAATGAAAAGAAGAATGCCTTAAAAATCAGAATTGGCCAAATGGAAAAGAGGTTCAAAAATTCACTGAAGAAAAAAAACTCCTTAAAAAATAGAATTGGCCAAATGGAAAAGAAGGCACAAAAGTTCACTGAAGAAAATAATCCTTAAAAATTAGAATTGAGCAAATGAAAGCTAATGATTTTATAAGAACTCAAGACACAATAAAATAAAAAAATGAAAACACAGAAGGCAATGTGAAATATCTCACTGGAATAACAATTGACCTGTAAAATAGACCCAGGAGAGATAATTTAAAAATTATTGGGCTATCAAAGCCATGATCAACAAAAGAGTCTAGATATCATCTTTTAAGAAATTATCAAGGAAAACTGCCTTGATATTCTAGAACCAGAGGGCAAAATAGAAATTGAAACAATTTCATCTAAGCAAAATTATCTACTTTTACCTCTTATAATGTTCTCTGTCTCTTGTTTGGTCATAAACTCTTTGCTTATTCAGAGAGGTACCTTTTTCCATGCTTCCCTAGTTTACAGATGATATCACCCTTTCTGTCTAAATCATTTATCCATTTTGACCTTATCTTGGTAGACAGCTGGAGATGTTTGTTCATGCCTACTATCTGCCAAATTGCTTTCCAGTTTTCCTAGCAATTTTTGTTAAATATTAAATTCTTACCATAAAAGCTTCAATTTTGGGGTTAATCAAATACTAGATTACTATGACCATTTGCTGCCATGTATTGTATACCTAATCTATTCCACTGATCTACCACTGTATTTCTTAGTTAGTACCAGATTATTTTGATGATGACTACTTTGTAATATAGTTTGAAATCTAGAACTGCTAGGTCACCTACCTTCACATTTTTTCTTTCACTCCCTATACATTTGTGACATTTTGTTCATCCAGATGAATTTTATTATTTTTGTAGCACTATAAAATAATTCTTGATAGTTTGATTTTTATGGCACTAATTAAATAGATTAAATAGAATTTTCATTTTTAATTGTATTTGCTTGGTCTACAAATGAGCAGTTAAGATTTCTTCAATTGCTTAGATATATCTTCATTTGTGTCAAAAGTATTTTGTAACTGTGTTCATATAATCCCTGGTTTTGTCTTGGCAAGTAGACTCCCAATTATTTTATATACTCAGCTGTTATTTTAAATGGGATTTTTCTGTCTCTTATTGCTAGGTTTTGTTGTTAATGCTGATGATTTTTGTGGGTTTATTTTATATTCTGAAACTTTGCCAAAACTGTTAATAATTTCAACTAGTTTTTAGTTGATTTACTAATGTTTTTAAGTAACATACCATCTGCAAAGAGTGATATTTTTGTTATCTTTTTGCCCATTTTGGTGTTTAATTGGTAGTTTTTAATTTGTCCTTTTTCTGTTTTTTTTTTTAAGTTGCATGCCCAATTCATTGATTTGCTTTTTCTCTCTTTTATTGATGTATGCATTTAGAGATATGATATAAAATTTCCTCTAACTAGTGCTTTGGCTGCATCTCACAAATTTTGCTATGTTGTCTCATCATTGTCATTCTTTTAAATAAAATTATTGAGAGTTTCATTTTTTTTTTCTTGGGCCCACTCATTCTTTAGGATTACATTACTTAATTTCCAATTATCTTTTAATCTATGCATCCACAGATCTTTATTAAATGTAATTTTATTGCATTATGTTCCAAAGAGGGTATATTTTATATTTTGGCTTTTCTGATTTCATTGTGATTCTTTTATGTTTAATACATTGTCAATATTTTTGTGTAAAGGTTCCATGTTCACCTAAGAAAAAGGTATAGTTGTTTGTATTTCCATTCAGTTTTCTCCAGTCATCTATTATATCTAACTTTTTTTTTAAGATTCTATTCATCTCCTTGTCTTCTTTCTTATTTATGTTATGGTTAGATTTATCTAGCTGTGAGAAGAAAAAGTTGAGGCCCCCCATTACCATAGGTTTAATGTCTATTACCTTCTTTATTTAACTTTTCCTTTAAGCTTTTGAATATTATGCCATTTGATACATACATACAAAACTATATATATTAACATTGATATTACTTCATTGTCTATTATTCCTTTTAGTAAGGGATAGCTTCCCTGTTTATACCTTTTAATTAGATCTATCTTTGCCTTTGCTTTGTCTGGGATCATGATTGCTAACCCTGTCTCTTAAACTTCAGCTGAAGCATAATAGATTCTGCTCCAGTCCTTTATTTTAACTTTTGTGTGTGTCTGTTTCAAGTGTGTTTCTTGTGAACAACATGCTGGACTTTGGTTTCTAATCCATTCTGCTATCCACTTAAATTTTATGAGTGAGTTGAACCCATTCATACTTACAGTTATGATTACTGTGTATTTCCTTCCTTCCTATTTTCTTGTGTTTATCCTTCCCTCTCTCTTTTTATCGTGTCCTTCCTCTAAATTTTGTTTGACTTCTTTTATCTGACCACTCTTTTATCACCCTGCCCCTTCTGTCATCTCCTTTGATTTCTATTATCAATTTAATATGTACATATACACATACACATATACAAATATACATATTATATATACATATACATATATTCTTCTATTTTTTCAGTCTTTTGACTTTGTTTTTGTTTCTTGATGTTTCATGGAGTCATTAGCATTCACTTGCCCAATTTTAATTTTTAAGGACTTATTTTCTTTTTTTTTTAAATATATATGTGTGTGTGTGTATATATATATATATTATTTTTAGTTTTCAACATTTACTTCCACAAGATTTTGAGTTCCAAATTTTCACCCCATCTCACCCCTCCCCCCACCCCAAGATGGCATGCATTCTGAATACCCCTTCCCCTAATCTGCTTTCCCTGCTATCTCTACCCCCCTTCCCCTTCTATTTTCCTGTAGGGCAGGATAGATTTCTGTACCCCATTTCCTGTATTTCTTATTTCCCAGTTGCATATGAAAACATTTTTTTAAACAGGTGTTTTTAAAACTTTGGGTTCCAAATTTTCTCCCTTCCTCCCTCCCCACCCACCCTCATTGAAAAGGCAAGCAACTCAATATAAGCTATACATGTGCGGTTATGCAAAACACTTCCATAGTAGACATGCTGTGAAAGACTAACTCTATTTCCCTTAATCCTATCCCGCCCACCCATTTATTATAGTCTTTCTTTTGACTCTGTCCCTCTTCAGAAGTATTTGCTTCTGATTACCCCCTTTCCCAATCTGCCCTCCTCTCTATCATCCCCCTACTCTCTTGTCTCCTTCCCCTCCTATTTTCCTGTAGGGTAAGACAGATTTCCATATGCAATTGAGTGTGTATGTTATACCCTCTTTAAGCCAAATCCCATGAGAATAAGATTCACTCATTTCCTCTCACCTTCCCCTGGTTCCCCTCTACTGTAAGAACCTTTTCTTTTCTGTTTATTTTTTTTGTGAGATAATTTACTCCATTCTACCTTTCCTTTTCTCCTTCTCCTAGTATAATCCTCTGTCACCCCTTAATTTTATTCTCCAGATATGACCCCTTCAACTTCACCTCACCCTGTGCCCTCTATCTATCTATCTATCTATCTATCTATCTATCTATCTATCTATCT
>NW_020951369.1:1744692-1785526 GCF_900497805.2 Vombatus ursinus
TCTATCTATCTATCTATCTATCTATCTATCTATCTATCTATCTATCTATCTATCTATCTATCTATCTAACTATATGTACATACATATAACTTTTTCCCTCCAACTACCCTAATACTGACAAAGGTCTCATGAGTTACAAATATCATCTTTCCATGCAAGAATGTAAACAGGTCAACCTTAATAAGTCTCTTATGATTTCTTTTTCTTGTTTACCTCTTCATGTTTCTCTTGAGTCTTCTATTGGAAAGTCAAATTTTCTATTCAGCTCTAGTCTTTTCATCAAGAATGCTTGAAAGCCCTCTATTTCACTGAGTGACCATTTTCCCCCTGAAGAACTATACTCAGTTTTGTTGGGTAGGTGATTTTTGGTTGTAATCCTATCTCCTTTGCCCTCCAGAATATTATATTCCATGCCTGAGGTACCTTAATGTAGAAGCAGCTAAATCTTGTGTTATCCTGATTGTGTTTCCACAATACTTGAATTGTTTCTTTCTGTCTCCTTATAATATTTTCTCCTTGACCTGGAAACTCTGGAATTTGGCTATGATATTCCTAAGAGTTTTCCTTTGGGGATCTCTTTCAGGAGGAGATTGGTGGATTCTTTCAATTTCTATTTTGCCCTCTGGTTCTAAAATATCAGGGCAGTTTTCCTTGATAATTTCTTGAAAGATCATATCTGGGCTCTTTTTTTGATCATGGCTTTCAGATAGTCTGATAATTTTTAAATTCACTCTCCTGGATCTATTTTCCAGGTCAGTTGTTTTTCCAATGAGATATTTCACATTGTTTTCTAATTTTTCATTCTTTTGGATTTGTTTTACAGTGTCTTGATTTCTCATAAAGTCACTTAGCTTCCACTTGCTCTATTCTAATTTTTAAGGAAGTATTTTCTTCAGTAATCTTTTGGACTTCCTTTCCCATTTGGTCAATTTTGCTTTTTAGGGCATTCTTTTCTTCATTGGCTTTTTGGACCTCTTTTACCATTTGGGTTAGGCTATTTTTTAAAGTGTTATTTTCTTCAGTATTTTTTGGGTCTCCTTTAGCAAGCTGTTAACTTGCTTTTCATGATTTTCTTGCATAGATCTTATTTCTCTTCCCAGTTTTTCCTCTACTTCTCTTACTTGCTTCTCAAAATCCCTTTTGAGCTCTTCCAAGGCCTGGGACTGATTCATATTTTTCTTAGAAGTTTTGGATATAGGAGCTTTGACTTTGTTGTCTTCTTCTGGTTGTATGTTTTGATCTTCTTTGTCACCAAAGTAAGATAATATAGTCTGACTCTTTTTGTGCTGCTTGCTCATGATCCCAACCAATTACTTGAGTTTTAAACTGTTTGTTAAGGTAAGAGTCTGTTTCTAATATGGAGAATATACTGTCCCAAGCTTTGGAGGTTTGTACAGCTGTTTTCAGAGATACTTCTAGGGACCTGAGAAGTGTTAGTTCTTCCAGGGTGCTATGATAAGGGGCGAGGTGTTTCCTCTCCACCACCACAACAAGCTCCAACACAGCAGTGCTCCTCCTCACCCCAGGACCGCCCCTCAGAACTGTTACTCAGATCCAAGCATGGGCAAAGCAAGAGATTCCTGCCTCAGCCCTGGCAAAGAGATCCTTGCAATCTCCCTCTGATCAGTCACTCGATTTCCCCTCAGTCTGTGGGCCGGAAGCTCAGAAGCCAGCCGCTGCCCTCAATGCGGCGGAGATCTAGCTTCTTCTCTCACCGCAGTCACAGACTTTTCCCACTGACCTTCTAAGTTGTCTTTGGTGTTCGTGGGTTGAGAAGTCTGGAAACCACCACAGCTGCCCGTGATTCAGTCCTCTGAGGTCTGCTCCAGGGTCGCTGAGGCCTGCGTGCCCATACCCAACTGTGTTCCTCTCCCACCCCAGTGCAATATACCTTCCCAATCAGCCATCCAGGTTGTTTTGGGCTGGAAATTTGTTTTACTCTGTTTTTTGGGGGGTTCTGCTGCTTTAGAATTTGTTTAGAGCCATTTTTTGTAGCTTTTGTAGGGGTTTAGGGGACAGCTCTAGCAAGTCACTGCTTTCCTTCCACCATCTTGGCTCCACCCCCCAAGGACTTATTTTCTTCAGTAGGTTTTTGTACCTCTTTTCTTCATTGGGTCAATTTTGCTTTTTAAAACATCATTTTCATTAGTGAATTTTGGTAACTCTTTTTTTCCAATTGGCCAATTCTGTTTTTTTAAGGTATTATTTTCTTTAGTATTTTTGTGTCTTTTTTTGAAAAGCAAACTACTAATTGCTTTGCCATAATTTTATTCCATTGTTTTGACTTATTTACTTGTTTTTCCTTTATCACTTTAATTTTGAAAACTATATTTTAGCTCTTCCAGGCATTCTTGTTGGGCTTGTGTCCAATTCACATTTTCCTTGAGGCTTTACTTGTTATTTTGACTTTGTTTTCTTCTCAGTTTGTGTCTTGATCTTCCCTCTCACTATAGTAGTTTTTTTTTATGATCAGATTCCTTTATTTTTGCAATTTGCTCACATTTTTCTACCCTATTTCTTGATTTTCAACTTTATGTTGATGTTGGCCTCTATTGCTAGCATGAGGGAAGAGTGACACTGTTTCAAGTTTAGGCTTTTTTTGCATTGTAATTTTCAAAGCTAGTTCTGGGGGTTTTAAAGTTTTTGGTGCTTCAAGGAGGTGTGATCTGTGGAAAGATGTGGTCCCTTCTCTCCTGGTCTGAGCTCTGGTCCATCCCCAAGAAAGGCACCTGATCTCTTCGGATAGTAATTCATATTACTCTTCAGGGTCCCTACTCCCTTGGAATCAAAAGTTATACTGTTTCTCAGGGTCCCTGATCCTTTGTGATGTAAAGCAATACTGCCCATCAGAGCTTCCCTTTTGACTGAAAGTGCTCCTCTCTGCCCTCGAACTATGACCCAGAAGTTAATATAGGCAATGGCGTTGCCAGTGTCTGGCCTTCATTCCATGCTAAGACAGGGATCCCCTATAATCTCTCTCTCACCTGTTGCCAGGTCACCTTACTATCTCTGACTTGAGAACTTCCAAAGCTGCTGATGCTTCTGTCACCACAACCTATTTCCACTATTGGTATTTAATCCACAAGGGCTTTGGGTCAGCCTCCACCTGCATGACACATCTTTCCAATCTCCTAAATTTTCTTGGGTTGGAAGAGTGTCTCAATCTGGCCTTTTTTTTTTTTTTTTTGGCTCTGTCACTCCAGAATTCAATTTGATATATTATTTTAATTTTTTTTCGAGGGGAATTTTGGGAGAATCCAGCTGAGTGCTTTCTCCACTCTGCCATCTTGGTTCCTCTCCTGAAGTCCTCTCCTTCTCTACTTAAAATGATACCTCATTTCTTTTAACTGCTCCAAGTAGTCTGTTTGTACCTCTATTGTAATTCAATTCTAGACTACAGTTATTTGTGCAACTTATACTCCCCCTGGCTTCCCACCCACCACTACCATGCTAGCTGGCATGTTCCTTGGGGTCTACAAGTCTATAAATCACCTAGGCACTCTACCATTTTTATATTACTGACAATATTTTGTGTTGTGCATAGTAGAAACTTAATATTTTAATTAATTGAAATAAACTTCAATGATGACATAAATGCTAGAATCTTTCAAATACAGCAATTTTTAAGAATCATGGAAAGTCATTTTTCCTGGTTTATCTTTGTTACCTTATCTAGTATAATATTAGCGTCTCTTTGGCTACATTATGCTTGGATGGTGATTACCTTGAGCTTTTTATTTCACAGAAGAGTATTACCTCTGCACTCACAAAAACTCACAATTAAAGGCACCCTTCCTCCCTCTCTATCATTCCAAATCCATACTCAACAAGCAATAATACATTAACCAAAAAAAAAAAAACTAAAAAAAAGAAAAGAAACAAAATTTTGCTCCCTCTTTCAGGATATTTTAGATGCTGATATTTGGGAAAAGGATCACATTGCCTCTAAATACCAAAATTTGTTGCCAAAAAAAACTGAACAATATTCTCTCTACATCAAAGCACTAGACTGAAAATCAGAGTACCTGTGTATTATTTACAGGTTTCCCAATGATATTATGTGGTACCTTGGGCAAATCATTTCATCTTTTTGAGTCTCTGTTTTCTTTCCTGTATGATAGGAATAATAAGACCATGACTATGTTCCAAGTTTATTGTGAGGATCACATAAGATGATGAATCTGAAAGGGATTTTATAAAGTATAAAGTGTTATACTAAAATACCATAGTTAAAAAAAATAGGTTTTGCAGAATCATTTAGCTAGAGACAGAAAAGGTTAGCATGGCAAAATACTCTAAGTGCTAGACTTGGTATCAGGAAGGCATGTGTTCAAAATATGCCTCTGGAACTTACTAGCTATGTGAATATGTGCAAATCTCTTTTCTATGAATTTCAGTTTACTTATCTGCAAAATGAGTGACATGGATTAAATGCCATTTCAGTTCTCTTTCAGATCTAAATCTCTAATAGTGTAAAAAGGTACCAGTAATTTTTAAGAAGCCTCCTTCAGCCACATAGTTGTAAGATTTTTTTTTCAGTCTGCAGAATCATGCAAACCTTAATTTTTTTTTGTTTTAAAAAGGTCTTTTTCAAATAAAATAAGAAAGGTTATTTTTTTCCCTTATGAGACTCAGAGTACTTCTGTTACCAACTCCTGGGCTTCCTTTTGGAGACCATGAAGTAGGAAGAATTGATCTAAAAACCATGAAGCCCTCAGAGCCCATGTTTTTCTTTGTTTACCTTAGCTTATTGCTGACTAGAATAGGAAAGGAGAATTTTAGGTCAGGTCCTCCTAAAAGAAATCAAATTGAGTCATTTATCTAAAGAATTTGGTGAGTAGGTAGAGTATAAACTTCCCCAGAGACATGGCTAGTTTCTTGATCCAGTAAATCATTCTATTCTGCATGTAATCAAAGAGTTTTGAACCTCATATAGGGACCAGAGTAGAGATATCACTTGTTTATCCATTAAAATCTCATGATGTGTTAATAAACTTTTCTTGAGGTATAGGACAATTCTTAACATCTCCTTGATTCTTTGTTATTATTATCTGGGCCTTTGATGATTACAGTAAGTGGAGAGGGAAACTTCCTCCCTTACACCTAAGTTCCTTCAAGACTACCTCCTACTCGAAGCTTCTCCTAATACTTTTGGTTGTTAATATTCTACCTTGAAATTATCTCTTTTTTTGTATATAATCTTCTCATCTCCCATATAATATAAAGTATTTGAGTGCAGGGCTATTATCATTTCTATCTTTGTATCACTAGTGCCTAGCACAATAATTGGCTTAATAAATGCTTATTGAGTTGAACTGAATTTTAAAAATAAATAAATGTTCCTTTGACATACCATTCATTTCTTCATCCAGAAAATGTTTACTATGTAACTACAATGTACCAGGTACTATCATAAAAACAATATATTATAATTAAACATCCCCTGACTTCAAGGAACTTATATTCCTTTGTCATGGGGAGGCAATATGTATCCAGAAAATAAAATTTTAAATGAATAAAAAGCAAATACAAAGTCATTTTAGTAGAGAAGAGAACTAGCAAGTAGGGGTTTCAGGACAGGTCTTCTGTAGTAGGTACCAACTGAGCAGAACCTTGAAGGAAGCTAGGGTTTATATAAGGTGTAAATGAAAAGAGAGTCCATTTCAGACAAAGCATCAACAACTGTGGAGGTGAGAGATAGAATGTCATGCATGAGATATAACACATAGGCCAGGTTGGCTGTACCACAGAGTGCATCTACAGGAATAATTTTCAATAAGGTAGTGTGAAACTAGATTGTTCAAAAAAAAACAAAACAAACTAGAGATATTTTAATCTATTTAAAACAAGAAGGTGTATGTGAGAGATGATCTCTCAGAAGTGAAGCCTCCTCAAAGGGCTAATAGTTCTTGTTAATAGTTCTCACAAAGGGCAGCAATTAGGAGATCACTGGTCATTTAGAGAGAGCTGTCTCAGTTAAATGATAAGGTCAGAAGCCAGATAGTTTAACCAGTGGGAGGAAAGAAATTGGAGGCACCTGTTGTAGATGGCCTTCTAATTGCATTGTTAAAACACACTCCCTTCTGACCTTGTCAAAACCCCTCAACTCAGACCCTGTTTTTAAGCACGTAGCAGAAAGAATAGAAGAGCTCTACCCCAATCTAAACTGCAAGACTTCCCGCCTTTTCTTGTCTCCAGGCAAACTTGTATAACCACCTTTGTCTCTGTTGCTGGGGAAGATTTTTGTGAATAGATTGTGCCCCCTGAAGCCCAGCCAATGGGATAATGAGAAAGGGGTTAGGGAGGAGAAACTCACATTAGGGTATAAATAAACCTTGCTTTCTGTATGTACTGGTACTCTCTGGCTGGTGCCATTAGGGTGCCTAGGGGCGGCACCCTTTCTCATGAGAAAACAATAAATTCTTTTCTGTTTTCAAGGTACCTAAGTCTTTGTTTTGAATTTGAACAGTGATCTCTGTCCCACACATGTAGGATTGTAACATAGTCAGCCCTGGGCTTTAAGAATATCATTTTAATAGTTTTGTAAAAAATAAATGGCCAAAGGGAGGAAATTGGTTGCAGCAAGACCCATCAGGACTCTATTGTGAAAATCTAGGAAATAAATGATAAAAGTCTGAACCACAACATTGGCCATTGAAGTGGGAAAAGGCAGGAAAATGATGAAGTTGTGGAGGTAAAATTAACATGACTTGACAACTGATTGGCTATAAAGGGAAAGGGAGAGTGATGACTTGAGGCCTACGCTGAGGTGCCAAAAGTAGGAGAGTAGATGGATGCATTTCCTAAACATAAATATGGAAGTTAGAAATATAGGGAGGTTTGGATAAAAAAATAGTGACCTTTGTTTTGGACATGCTGAACTTAATATTGGGATATTCAATTAGCGATATCCAGTAATTGGTTTATGATGTAGGTATGGATAGAATACAGAAGGAAGACTAGGATGAGATATAGAGATGTGAAATCATCTGCATAGAGATGTTTGAACCTATGGAAGTTGATGAGGTCCCTGAGCCAGTATAGAGAAAATGAAAGGGCCCAGGACAAAGCCCTGGGATACACCCAGGAACAAATGGTAAGACATAAAAAAGATCCAGCAAAGGAGACTAGAAATGAACAATGTCTCATGCTTTATATTGTTTGATATTTTACTTATACTTACTATGTCCCAGCAACATTGACAAATAGTCATTATGGCAATGATGAGACACAAAAATGTGACCAGGGAGGAAGCCAATGAGAATCTAAGTAAGCTCTACTCAAATTCTAGAACCTAAGATCCAGACAAATTAAGGGTTTTCTTTTCTCCCCTCTTCGAGAAATTGAGGTGCTAATGTTGCTCCATGCCTAAGGCATGGCTCAGCAAATAACACAGTAGGATAGGTATATGGACTAGAATTATGATCTCATTGGTATAGGGAACTCTTAGATAAGAAATCTCTCTCTTCCAATATAGATCAGCACATTCTATATGACTTGTACTCTTAGAGAATTGCCTAGTGTGGAGACATTAAGTGACTTACCCAGTATGATAGAGCCAATATATGTCACAGTGCCAGGCTTGAACCAGGTTTCTTGTCTTTGAGACTGCTTTCTATCCCCTATGTTACACTGCCTCTCTAAACTAAGAAAATCAAGAAATACTTATCCATTGATATTTGACTGAATAGGGAAGACTCAGAAAGTATATCAGATAAATAGAAGTCATGTATTTAACAAGTATGCTCTGGCTCACTCTCTCAGGGCCAAGCCTATTTATTACAACTCTGCTGTAGGGTTCTTAGTAATCCTGAGGGGGATTTGGGTTTCTCTTTTTCTCCCTGTAAGCTCTAGCCTCCATTAGCCACAGTCATCCCATGTTGACCCACCATTGAGGGGGCTAGCACTATGCTTTCATTAACCACTTAACACCTAGTAGCTTCTCAGAGAGATATTTGTTTCACAGATAAAGCAAGAACAAATGTAGAAATATTTCTTTCCAAATCTTAGGGGCCGAATCCTTCCTATATCACTATCATTTTAGTCTGGGGTAGGAATGCGGGAAGAAAATTGGGCTGACAATGTAGCTAAGTTCCTACATAGCATTGGTTCCACTAAGTTCACATCCAAAAAGAGTAACCCTGACGGCTTCTGCTGGTGTGGAGTCTCAAAGACCACTCCAGATAGATGATCTCTGGAGGCTGGGTGGGTTGTAATACCTGGCTTAGATTTCCAGACTGGAGGATTTGTTTGGCTCACAACAACATTCCCAGCCTTTGAAATTCTCAAGGTCAGCGATTCCACCGCTTGTATTTAAAATAGAAAAGAATGAACTAAAGGCCAAGGAAATCCTATTTTTTTCTTTTTAAAATATTTTTTGTTCATATCTTCTCTTTCTTACATCACCTGGCATATAGTTGTTCTTTCCGTTTACCTTGTTGTAGTTCTTGAATATATTGTTTTCGTGGGTCTACTTACTTCATTGTACATCAATTCATGCAGATCTTTCCATGCTTCACTGTATTCATCGCATGCATCATTTCTTACAGTACAATAATATTCCACAGTACCACTATTTGTTAAGCCATTCCCTAATCAGTAGGTATGTATGTTGTTTCCAATTTTTTGCTGTTGCAAGTCAATGGGGGGAAAACACAGTATGGTAGGCCAACTAAAACCAGTATAAAATGTCTACTCATGCAATTCCCTTACGCTTTATGATAATTTTCCCATAAACATTTTGTTCTAGCATCTTCTGTGTGGAAACATATTAGCAAATTGATGGGATATGTACATATTCCAGACTTCCATTACATCTGAATTGATAATTTTCTAATTTATGTTAATCTTACAACTGGTCACCCCAACTTTCCCTAAATAACCTCTAGCCACAACATATATGACAAATTTCAAATTATTTAATATATAGTCTTAGATAAACATTAAAATTATGAACTATTTTTCTCTTCTTTCCTTTCTTCATTCTTTCTTTCCTTTTATTTTTGTTTAAATCTGTAATTATACCACCTTAGAGAATCCCCAGGAAAGATGTCTTCTCTACCTATACAGTTTAGCAACTGTTCTTTCATTTGTAGTTTTAAGGAGTTAATCGTTAGTAGGTACTGAGAGGTGCTTGTCCAGTACCTCTCATATGACTTGCTCAGGATCACACGTGTGTGTGAGATAAGCTTTGAGCCCAAGTCTTCCTTACTCCAAAGTAGGATCTCTACCCACTAAGCTATATTGCCTCTTGGTATATTTCATTTATTAAAATACTTATTAAAGTCAATTTCACAAATAGTATCCAAATAAAATTTAAAATTGAAGTAAGGTAATAAGACCTCTTTTCCTTGCAGTTCTGTATACAAGAATAACAGTATTTTTTCATTTTCTTAAAAAGGATTTCATCATGACTACCCTCCCCTGATTGATGAGACATCAAAATAGGAACACTATGAGATATATAATGGATGTTACATCTTTAAATAAATTATTCAAAGCCCTAGTTTTATGCTTTTAATAAGGATGAGTCATGAATTTTGATTACTCAGAATCTTCCCTCAAATCAAAGTAAATAAAAATCAACACAAAGTTGCTAACCAAATGAAAGAAAATGAGAAAGTCTCTCAGGAGTGAGAGCAGATTTTTCTGAATTCCCTTATGTGTCCATTATGTATTGGCTTCCATGTGCTATTATAATTCTGAAGTGGGTTTATATCTGCATTAGTATAATGCAGTGCTCAACAGTCAATGAGGCTGTGAGATTAGACAGCAAAAGTGGCTCACTACTGGTAAAGTTCTGGAACAAAGCCGGTCGCATGGCAATTAGGTAATACAACTATAACAGAGTTCTGCTGGCCTCCCAGGTGCAGAATAATAGGATCTTTGAGCTGGATAATTCAACTAATCTAACTTTATACCAATATTGGAAAGCTTCTATCCCATCCCTGGTAAGGGAGTTAATATCTGCTTGAGAAATTCTGGTGACAAGGAACTCAGTGTTTCAAAGGAGGACCATTTGGTTTCAAGCAGTTTCAATCATTAAATAGTTTTCTCCTATGCTTTAGTGTTTATATATGATCATGTCAGCTCCCTACTCAATAAATTAAAATGGTTTCCTATTATTTTTAAGATTAAAAATAAACTCCCATGTGGCATTTCAAAATATTCACAATCTGGCCTCTTCCAACCTTTCCAGATTTCTTATTACTCCCCTCCATCTACTTTACAGCCATACTGGTTTATTTGCTGTACCTCACACATATTTCATCTCTCATCTTCATGCTTTTGCACTAACTAAAATGCATCCCTTTCATACCTATCCCTCTTTAAATCCCTGATTTTCTTAAGAATCAACTCAGATATCTTCTGCTTCAGGAGGAGGCCTTATCTGTAACCCACAGATTTTAGTAACACTACTTTCTATCTGCCTTGTCAACATCTACACAAACACACACATGTTTTCTTCCATACTATAATGTAAGCTTCTTGAAGGCAGGAATTGTTTGCTTTTGTCTTGGTATATCTAGAACCTGGCATAGTCCATGCCATATATCAAGGGTTGGGGACAAAGATTGAACCTTTTGATTTTATTGCTTACATAAATAATCCTCAGAGGAGGGACTCGCTCTACCAAACAAAAAAAGTTGATACCTTCTCTGCAGTTTGGTATCTTAGATATTGGTCTAGAGCAGGGCTTCTTAAACTTTTTCAACTCAGGCCCTTTTCACAGTGTTCCTTGGCATTGCATGGCCTAAGGCATGCACAGGCAAAGAGTGAGTGATTTGTGCTCAGAACCAAGGCTGCAGTGAAGTTGTGCAATGCCAATGCAACATGGGCAAGCTCTGCCAGAAACATGTCAGATTCATCACATGCTTGATTTTTAATTAATTTTTGGTCATTGTATGTTCAGAAACCTTTTACTTTTGCCAAATTTTTCGTGACCCCATATGGGGTCACAACCCACAGTTTGAGAAGCACTGGTCTAGAGCACTGAGAAGTTATTGATGTGCCCAAGATTGCACATCCAGTATATATTACAGCTAGCAGTTGAACTCAAGGCTTCCTGGCTCTAAGGACAGCTTTCTATCTACCATGACGTACTGTGTATCACATCATAAGTGCCTACATGGAACATAGTAAGTGATAAATAAATGCTTGTTGATAAAAATCTTGGTGGAATAAAATCAGCTTCATTATATCTTAACCTAAATCTCACAGTACAATATGTTTTGAATCATAGGGGCATTCAGATAACATCTACCTCAATGTTATCCCATCTCCCTTGTTTTATATATCAGGAAACTAAGGCCCAAAGAAATTAACTGACCTATTCACAGTCATTTTAATACTATGGAATTTATTTCAAAAATTCATATTAGAACTCATCTATGCTGAACCATACAACAACACTTGTCAATATCCTCCTTCCACATTACAAAGGTCACATAGCTTCTAAATATCAAGTTAGAATTGGAAACCAGTTTATTTGCTAGTTTGTTTTCCTCTGCTCATGGTCCTTGTTCTAGCTTCTGGAGAATACAAGAATAAATATCCTCCTTCCATATAACAATCTTTCAAATATTTCAAGACAACAATCATATGACCATACATCATAGAGCTAGAAGAATTTTGGGGATCATTTAATCAAATGCAACATTTTATGGGTAACTAAGACCTGGAGAGGGTCAGTGACTTGCCCGAGGTCACATAGCTAACAAGTAGCAGAACTAAGATTTAAGCCTAGGTCTTCTATTTCCAAATTTAAAAATCTTCCCACTACACTTTCCTGCCTCCTTAGTTTTCTCCTTCATTCTAAACACCACCACTTCATTTAGTGATTATGCTTGCCATCCTCTTCAAGATGTATTTGTGAATGCCTCCCTTCAGATGGTATCACCAAATAAGCATGAGACCTCAGATGTTATTTGCACAAATATGACCAAATGAGTGCAGAGCACAGTGCTGCAAGTGTAGAATAAGTGTATCATCAGAAGGCAGACCAGTTAAAAACTAATGATGCAGCAAATGGGTAAAGAGTTATTTTTTAAAGTTATTTTATATAAACTTATACATGAACACAATGTTGTCTCAGGAGATGGAATGTAGAAATTTTCCTTTATTGAATTATCAAAGTTTTTATATTGAAGAACCTACTTGACATGTTTTTTTTTCTTATGGATGAAATAAAACTGGTGAATGATGAGCCAAAGCCAGGAAACTTCTTGGATTTTTTATTGATGATTGTGGTGGGTAGGAAGCTGGACTTGGAATAAAGAAGATTTATGTTCCAATCATTCATCAGCTATGTGACCTTAGGCAAGTCACTTCACTTTGAGTGTCTTGTTTTCTCATATGTAAAATGAGGATAATAATAGCACATGACTCTTAGGGTTGTTATATGGAAAATTAATTGCAAACTTTAAAATGCTATATACATATTATTTAGTGTTATTATTTTCATGGGACTCCACTGGGCCTAGTTAAAGCAAGACACCCTTAGGAACTGAGATTTGAGCCTGTTTTTGAAAAGTACCTATCACAATGGAACTTATTTTCCATAAGCAACAATCATTATACCTATCTATGTGTGTGGTGTCCTTATACAAACACATACAGAGAACTATGAAATCTATTCATACGAATTGCTTTAGCAAATGCATGAAACTTGTACAAAAATTTCTTGCATAAAAAACCATGATCTTATTTTGTAACCAATGAATTAATTATAGCACTGAAGACATTAGCTTCATTCCTTCAATATTTATATGGCATTAGCTATTTACCTAGCATTATGACATTGAAAGGAATATCACACCAATGAACATACATGTGCACATAAAAGTTCACAGTAAGCATGTCCTTTAACTTTAAAAGAAAGATTAAAATATACTGGGAAGTCTAGATGTATGTATACGCAGATATATGTGTAAGTGTGGGTGTGCACATAATACAGCTAGAGAGTTAAAATATGACATCAGAAAGGGCAATGGTTAAGACCTTCCACTGAAATATACCAGCTGTGTGATTTGGTCAATTCACTTAACTTCTCAGTATTTCAGGACACTCTAAGACTTTAAATTATAGAGCCGTTGGTTGGTATGGGAGAAAGGAGTTTCTCCATTTCCACACTGGGAATGATCTACATAGATAAAATTTTTTTAAAAATAGATTGCCTACGTCACTCATCCCCACCCCATTCTCCCAAAAAATGTTATAGTAAAGTCAGAATAATAGACCATGGCAGGCTGAGGTTATGTCATAGTGGTAAAGAGACTTGACCTATGAGTTGAAGTAAGGGACAACAGTAGAGAAAGCAACAACCTAGGAGTCTGAAAATTAGGACCCAAAAAACAAGCTTTGTGTCCTGACAGCACTACATAACTGGAATCTGGAATGAGTCAATTCACCTGTCTGTGCCTCAGTTTCAACATCTATAAAATGATGGCGGTGCTTACACTTCCTATATCTCAAGGTTGTTGTATCAAATAAGTCATAGGTGTAAAGTAATATATATATATATATATATAATATTGATATATTGTGTTAACTTCAGTATTGTTAAAGTACAGGATGTTGATTGCAGAGAACATCCTAAGAGGAGGTCAATAGCAGGAACAAAGGTTATGAGTGAAGTATGTGTGAAGACTGATAATTTAATCAACCTGACTGCAACTTATTATGGATTAAATACAGCAACTTACAACTGGGAGATATTTATCTTTTATAATACTAGAATTTGACCTTTAGTTAAATGAATATGTCCATATCTAAATGTTGTTCATTAGAAAGGAAAAATGAAATATTTATTTCTCTTAAAATTAGTTATCATTACATCGTTTTGCTATTTCAAATGTGCTATTAATCCTTGAAGTATAATAGCACATTACAACAGAAAATCTTTAGCATTGGATCCATACTGACATTTTTATACCTTCAAGAGTGCTTTTCTAGGCCATATTTATGAGGTGTACTTAAATTCTATGAATATTTTCCATACACTAACAGCAAATATAATTTCTATGTACATAATATTATTTCCTTCCACTTAACTAAGTGGATTCTATTAAACTGGTTCTGTTAAAATTGTGTATATTAACTTCAAGAAGAGAAAAGAAATCACCAACCATTAATGACAATCTTAAAAAAAAAAAGCTAACTTCATTCCTATGCCTAATGTATAGAAATCACTCCACACAATGCCTCAGACATTGCTTTACTGAAAAAAAAACACAAAATAAAACCCAAAACTACCATAATAATCATCACCAGTTATAATTTATCTTCTGGCAAAGGAAAGCCTCCTGGGGAAAAAAAAAGTTTTCAATTTAATGATACTGATTTTTGTGTATTTGGGAAACAGTGGGGAAGAAAAGCTTTAGGAGGTTAGAAAAAATAGTACATCATCTAGACAGATATAGGAAAAAATATTTGAACTCTAAGGATCAGCTAATAATTTCAGGCTGGGGGAGATGGGAAAGAATACATAGTTTTCATAAGGCAAACATTTTATACATTTTCAAACAAGGAATGGATGACATTGGGGGGATAGATTGATTGGACCATAGCCATTTGACCAGGCATTTTGAGGATTCTACTTGTAATACGGGAATTTTTAACCTTTCACCACATCAAAGGAAGAGACCTTGTGATGTATAATAGTAGCAACCAAATCATGTTTTGCTAAATATTTGGTGCTAAACTTTTGCATCTTGCTGTTCTGTGTTACGCTGTTGCTGCAATTTCCTTCCATAACCTACATAGACTCCTAAGTCTAGGTTTCTTAAGAATAATCTTTGTATAATTTCTTGTGATTATGACTTAATCTTGAATTTGCAACATGAACCCATTTCCATTAGCAAATGAACATAATTCAATAATGTATTTCAATCTTCTTTGTCAACAGATTATTGGCAAAATGTATATGGATGTTGATATTTTTATTTCACCCTTGGATCTAAGCCATTTGGAGGTAAACTTTCAGTTACATTCAACAAATACAATATTGAATACTTATTATCAGCCTTTAATATTGGTCATTGAAATACTTGTTCAAAAATATTTCTGTAAGTTTGTACTGTTACAATAGTAGTTGCACATATATGTATTTTCATGTGCATTTATATATACATACATATTGTATATATATATGCATATTGTGTATGTACATACACAATAATACTGAAAGGCTTGTAAAGTGCTTTACATATATTATTTCTTTTGATCCTCAAAATAACCCTGTGAAGTACATATTATTAATACCTTCATTTTATAGATGAAGAAATTAAGGTTGAATGAGATTAAATGACTTTCCCGGAAACACACAACTAGAAATTAATTGAGGCAAGATTTGAATGCAATTCTTCCTGACTCTAAATCTCTAGTCATGCAGGGCTTCTTAAACTTTTTCCATGCATGAACCCTTCAGCACTACGGGGTTGTGACCCACAGTTTAAGAAGTGCTGCATAGTGCACCATCTTTTTCACTTGTTTATCATGTGCTATGAAAACATAAATCAGTCCTCCTCTTCCTTTTTGGTGAGCATGTGTAAATCTTTGTATAGTTCCTTTAGGATGATAGGCCCTATTATTATGTTAATATTACAGGATTATTATTAGAATACTTTTCAAATGTATTATGATTCATTTTACAATTAAAAAAGTACATAGTAACAAGTGAGTGAGATATGTATTATTTATTCTAAACATATTCTCCCTATTGAGCTTTGATTTCAGGATGACAGTAAGTTTCTCAAAATATTAAGCCACAATTTTTTTACTTGCTAGATTAATGCTAACTGTGTCTTGCCTGGAGGAAAACAAGATATTTGTAAGTATTGCCTTCATTCTTTCATTCAATTTGACCTCTGGATTCAAGCTTGAAGCCATCATTCTCTATCTTCCCTTAGCATATGTAAGGAATTATACACTTATCATGTCCAAATAAATTTTTAATATCACTGGAGAAAGATTCCATGACATGCAGCAATTGTGAAATGTATTTTTCAGTGAAATTATATAGCTTGTTGTCAACCAAGTTTTGATAATATGATTCTTTGGTTCAAGTCCTTTAATTTGGAAGCAGAACTTAGTTCTATTAAGAAAAGATGATCGTGGATGTAAGACTAGGTAGAATCATAATGAATTTAAACTATCTCCCTGAAAACAATATCACATTTTTATATCATTGTTCTTGACAGTCTGTTTCAAATATAGAACAATATTTCATGTGGCTATTAAATAATTTTGGTCCATCAAATATATGAATATCATGCTATTTTTTCTTATTGTTATTATCATCATTATTATATTAGATACTTTTAATACATTAAAAAGTCACTAAAATCATCATCCTTGGAAACAAATATTTATTGAATAATAATTATAATAAAAACACTCTGCTAAGAATTAGACATACAAAAAGATAACACAAAAACACAACGGTCCTTTCCCTCAAGAAGATTACAATAGAGCTAGACAAAAAGTGTCACAAAACTATAGATGATTGATGACCATAAATATTCCTGTAGTTCGATCAGACAAAAGAATTGTGCTTAATGGTTGATGTAATGAAGGCTCTATAGAGGTCGAGCTTCAGCTAAATTTTGAAGAAATAGCTAGAGTTGGATGAACAGAGAGAATGGGGGAAGTTATTCTTAGTAGGGGAAATAGATTAGTGGGGGAAGAATATTGTATATTCATGAAATAATGGCTAGAAAAAAATTGTTTATTATAATCATGTAATGGTATCCAAGTTGAGCAGAAGGGTGAAAGCTTTAGTAGGTGACAAATTGTAGAGGATTTTGAAGGCTAAGAATCCTAGATTTTATTTTCTAGGGCAAGTAGAACTACAAAGATTTCTTTTTAACCTAAATAATGACAAAGCAAAGCAGTATTTTCAAAAGATTACTATAAAGGCTATTTGCAAAAAGGACTAGAGAATAGAATAATGGAAAAGGAAGAAATTTAGATTATTACAATAGTACAGGGATTATATGAGGCCTTGTAAGAAAGAACAAGGTTAGATTTGAAATGTATTATGAATTAATGATTAATAAGACTTGATGCCTGAGTATATGTGAATACAAAGAGAAAAAGTCAAGGATAATGCTAAGGTGTCAATGTGGGGTGAATGGAGAATAATAGTAAAACTTATCACAGAAAAATCTATATGGGGAACTGGTTTTAGAGGAAAGGTGATTGTAATAATTTTAGATGTATTAAATATACACTGTGAAGGGAGGGCATCCAGATGAAAATATCTCCTAGTCAATAGGAGATAAAGGACAGCTAATAATACAAAATCAGGAAAGAGATCAGAGTTGGAGGTAGGCTTTAACAGTCATCCACATAACTGTAACAGCTGTAGCTATAAGCATGAATGGATTTCCCAAGACAGAATAAGTTGTATATTGTCTCAATATATTGTCTCAATATATTGTCTCAGTATATTGAATCGTGTCTACTTTAATATTATAGCTAGCATTTACATAGCACCCTAAGGTTTGTAAAACACTTTAAAATATCATCTCATTTGTTCTCCTCAACAACCTTAGGATGTAAGCACTGTTATCATACCTATGTTACAGTTAAAGAAAATGAAGCAGCTGGAAGTTATTAACTTGCCAAGGGTCATGCCAAGGTGACTTGTAAGTATCTAAGGTTGGATTTGAACTCAGGTATTCTTAGCTTCAGATCCAACACCCTATCTCCTGAGCCATCAAGATGCATCACAATAAAATGCACAAGATGTACTACAATAAAACCCAGATGTTCAGGTTTCTGCATGATAAAGAGAAAGAGTGATTTGGGATCAAATTCTGTTTCTGCAACTGACCTTGCCCAGATCATTTCACATCTGTAGGCCTTAGTTTCCTTACCTATTAAAACAGGAGTTAGTCTAGATTATATCTCAGTTCCCTCTACTATTGAATCCACAGTCATTTGATGATATAAAATACAACCAGAAACTAAAGTTAAGAATTATTAACCACGGAGGAAGAAGGGTAGCCAGGGCAGTATAGTGCCATAAAAACAAAAGAAGAAAGAGTTTCAAGGAACAGTGACATCAATGAGAATATAACTGAGAAAAGAACATTTGACTTGGTGGCAAAGAGGTCTTTGGTGAACCTTTTTCAACAAATCAGCAACAGAAAGAAGCAAGAGACCTGGCATCACAAAGGCAGGGGAATAAGAAGTCTCCTAGGAAGTGTCACGTGATAATGCCTGGCCTTAAGGGGAAATAATTGAACAGGGCTATTAAAAGAAGGGCTTAAGGGGAATGCTAATCTGCTGCTATTAGCTAAACTAGTCAATATTATTCTATCACTGAATTTTCATGCTATTGTAAGACAGAGATGGATATGTCCTCTCTTGAAGGAAAGTTGTGAAGTAACAATAGTCTTTAGGTTCATTGGTTCCTTTGCTGTGTAAACTTTGAACCTCAATACATTAACTCAGCTACAGAAGATTTTCAGGGAGTTGTACTGTTTGTGCACTTTCACAGCAAATAATTGCAAAAGCATGCCATTTTGTTGGTTTATGTCTGCAGAGGCCATGAACAAAAGATTTAAGTAAAGAGAAATCAGAGAATTAACTAGTCAATGGTGAGTTGACTGTAGACTTAGCTATCTACTGTGCAACTGAAAATGGGACTGCCCCAGTGATCTTAAGCTCTGAAATAAGAGGCTGATGAAGACAGAGGCCAAATGACAAGGAATTAAAGACTGATTAGGTGGTAAGGAAACTGCAGAAGCAAGAGAAGGCTACTCTTTCAGGAAGCTTGGTAAGAAAAAAAAGGAAGAAGTGGGGTGGTTGGTCAAGGGTGTAGTGGGATAGAGGCAAGATTGTGATTTCTTAAAGTAAAGATGACATTATAAAGCCATTTTTTTGCTTTCAATAATATATTATCTACACTATTTGCTTTCATTATCTTTAGAAATTTTTGTTTGCTTTTCCCATGCTTATTTTATGAGTGTTCAAAGAATTACTTATTTTATTTTAGTAATACTGAAATATCACTAGTTCATATTACAAAAATACATCTCTATATCTTTATAACAAATTAAAACATACAATTGAATTTTTAGAGCATTTAGCAACATGTGAATCTGTAGCTTTCATGAAAAATTACAAGCTAACAAGGTATGGTTCAATCTGGGTAGAGCTGGTAAATGACTATACAAAAGGCATCAAAAACATTTTAAAAGACTTGCACATACACACACATATATGTGTGTATATATATATATATAAAATGTGTGTATGTACCTATAAACATATATGTATATGTATATATATATATGCACATATATATATGGAGAGAGAGAGATAAGGAAAGACAGAAACAGAGAGACAGAGATAGATAAACTGGACAAGAGAGCAATTCTCTCTAGTATCATCTCCACAGTTTATATATAGTAAGGTAAAGGTTGTAAATATCCTTTGTGTCCCCTTTAGCAATTTGGTGAAACCTATGGATCACTTTTCATAATATCATACAAATTCATAGGATTATAAAGGAAACCAATTATACTAAAATAAAGTTGTACATTTTTACCCCATTCAGGTTCTCAAATGCCCTGAAATCTTTGATACCTCTCAGTTGCCTAGAGCAGAGGTGTCAAACTCTGCTGGATCAACATTCTCAAACCAGATGAAAATGTAATTTTGGGAGGGAGACAGAGCCAAGATGACAGAGTACAGGTAAGGATGCTGCTGAACTCTCTCAAACATTCCCCTCCAAACAATTTTAAAACAACACGTCAAATCAAACTTTGGAGTAGCAGAGTCAAAAAAATGTCAACAGGAGACATTTTTTCAGCCGAAGACAATTTAGGAGAGCCACAGAAGAAGTCTGTAACACTGGGGTGGACATAGGCCCACAGCACAGCAGGAGCACCAGTGGTGGGCCTTGGAGGCCTTTGGGACAGCAACACCAGAAGCAGAAGCAGTTTTGGGAGCTCTCAGCCAAGAGACAGTAAGGAGGTCAGGCAATTCATCAAAAAGAAGTTACAGAGGACCCTTTGCTGGCACAGGGTGTAGGTAGTATTGATTGGCAACTCCATTGCCCATAAGTAGTTCTGAGTACTGTTCCAGGATGAATAAGAGCACTTGTGATTCAGTATAAGGTAGCAGGATCCTGTTCACAATTTCAGGTGTAAGTACTTGCAGCTGCTGGGGAGTAGAAGCCCTTCCTGAGTAAAGGTTATAGTACAGACCAGGAAAGGAGTGACCACAACCTCTTCCCAGGATCAAACCATCTTTCAAGCACTGAAAACTTGTAGACTCCTAGAACTAGCTCTGAAAACAGCATCATGAAAAAGCCAGAAGTTTGGCATAGTGCCTCCCTACCACCAGGTGAGCAGAGCTCACCTTTAACATTGAGTTCAAAGTGAATAAATAGTCTAGAAAATGAGCAAACAACAACAAAAAAGACCTTGGCCATAAAAAGCTACTATGGTGGCAGGGAATGCCAAGACATAAACTCAGAAGAAGACAACAGTGTAAAAATAGCTACCAAAAATCCTCAAAGAAAAATGCTAAGGGAAACCAAGTCAAACAAGAATTCCTGGAAGAGTTGAAGAAAGAGATGAGTGGTAGAGGAAAAATTAGGAAAATAAATGAGAGTGATGCAAGAAAATTATGAATAGAGAATTAACAGCTTGGCAAAAGAGGCACAAAAAAATACTGAAGAAAATAACAACTTAAAAAAACAAAATTGGCCAAATGGTAAAAGAGGCACAAAAATTAACTGAAGAAAAACACTTTTTTAAAAGCAGAATAGGAGGAACAGCTAGGTGGCACAGTGGATAGAAGTCCAGCCTTGTAGTCAGGAGAACCTGAGTTCAAATCTGGCCTTAGATACTTGACACTTGCTAGCTGTGTCACCCTGGGCAAATTATTTAATTCTGGTTGCCTCACCAAAAAAAAAAAAAAAATAGATAAATAAAAACAAAATAGGCCAAATGGAAAAGGAGGTACAAAAATTCACTGAAGAAAAGAGCTCCTTAAAAACAGATTTGGTCAAATGGAAAAAGAGGTATAAAAAAACTGAAGAAAATATTTCCTTAAAAATTAGAATTGGGCAAGTAAGAGCTAATAACTCCATGAAACATCAAAAAAAGTCAAAAAATGGAAAAAATAGAAGAAAATGTGAAGTATCTCATTGGAATAACAACTGACCTGGAAAATAGATCAAAGAGAGATCATTTAAGAATTATTGGATTACCTGAAAGTCATGATCAAAAAAAAAAAACCTAGACATAATATTTTGAGAAATTATGAAGAAAAACTGTCCTAATATCTTAGAACCAGAGGTAAAATAGAAATGGAAAGAGTCCACCAACCCTTCCTGAAAGAGAACCCAAAATGAAAACTCCCAGGAATATTATAGCCAATTTTCAGAGCTCCTACATCAAGGAAAAAACACATTGTAAACAGCCAGAAAAAAACAATTCAAATGTCATGGATCACAGTTGGAGTCACACAAGATTTAATAGCTACCACATTAAAGGTGAAGAAGGTTTGGAATATGACATTCTAGAGTGCGAAAGAGCTAGAATTACAATCAAGAATAGCCTACCCAGAAAAACTGAATATAATCCTTCAGGAAAAAAATTGATATTTCATGAAATAGAGAATTTCCAAGCATTCCTGGAAGACCAAGCTGAATAAAAAATAAATTGGCATTCAGACAAAAAACTGAAGAGAAACAAAAAGGTAAACATGAAAGAGCAATCATAAGGTACTCAATAGAGTTAAACTGTTTACATTCCTATATGGCAGACCTGCATAACTTGGCAGTAGGTAGGGACCAAAATTAAAAGAGGCTAAACTTCTTCAGGCCACAGATAGGTTTTTAGTGGCTCACTTTCCAAGTAAAGATATAATTAATTATTAAACTATTTTGTCAATAAACCATATTAAAAAGGGAAATTTCACTTAATATCAACTAATTACACTTCTTAAGAATTTTGCCATGAGATCACATTAATGTTGAAAAAAGTATTTTGCTAAATGGTACAAGTTTTAATACATTTTTCAGGTTTTCTTACTGTTTACATTTAGTTAATGGAACATATTATACTTCATGTCAGCAATCAGTTTATTGTACTCTGGAATCATGCTTGAAATCAATTTCTTTAGAAATTTGAAAACTAACCTTAATAGTCACCTCATTTTTTGAGTTTACTTTCCTTTTATTTTTAGATTCATTAATTTATTTATTTTTGGTTTTCAACATTCACTTCCACAAGATTTTGAGTTCCAAATTTTCTCCCCATCTTGTCCCTCCCCCAACTCCAAGACAGCGTGCATTCTGAATACCCTTTCCCCTAATCTGCCCTCCCTTCTATCTTCCCCACCCCCAATTCTCTTATCCCCTTCCTCTTCTATTTTCCTGTAGGCCGGATAGATTTCTATACCCCATTGCCTGTATATCTTATTCCCCAGTTGCATGTGAAAACAATTTTTTAACATTGGTTTTTTAAAATTTTGGGTTTCAAATTTTCTCCGTTCCTCCCTCCCCAACCACCCTCATTGAGAAGGCAAGCAACTCAATACAGGTCATACTTGTGCAGTCATGCAAAACACTTCCATAGTAGTCATGCTGTGGAAAGCTAACTATATTTCCCTTTATCCTATCCCACGCCCTGTTTATTCTATTCTCTCTTTTGACCCTGTCCCTCCTCAGAAATGTTTGCTGCTGATTACCCCTTCCCCCAATTTGCTCTCCCCTCTATCATCACTCCCCTCTCTTATCCACTTCCCCCTATTAAAGGTAAGATAGAGTTCCATAAACAATTGAGTGTACATGTTATTCCCTCCTTCAGTCAAATCCAATGAGAATAAGATTCACTCATTCCTTCTCACTTTCCCCCATTTCCCCTCCACTGTAAAAGCCTTTTCTTGTCTATTTTATGTGAGATAATTTACACCATTCTACCTCTCCCTTTTTCCTTCTCCCAGTATAATCCTCTCTCACCCCTTAATTTTATTCACCATATATCACCCATTCATCTTCAACTCACCCTGTGCCCTCTATCTATCAATCCATCTGTACATATATATTTTTCCCTCCAACTAATATAATTCCCTCCAACTAATTCCCTCCAACTAATCCCTAATACTGACAAAGGTCTCATGAGTTACAAATATCCTCTTTCCATGTAAGAATGTAAACAATTCAACTTTCATAAGCCCCTTATGATTTCTCTTTCCTGTTTACCTCTTCATGTTTCTCTTGAGTCTTGTATTTGAAAGTCAAATTTTCTATTCAGCTCTGGTCTTTTCATAAAGAATGCTTGAAAGTCCTCTCTTTCACTGAATGTCTATTTTTTCTCCTGAAGAATTACAATCAGTTTCACTGGGTAGGTGATTCTTGGCTGTAATCCTATCTCCTTTGCCCTCCAAAATATCATGTTCCAAGCCTTCAGATCCCTTAATGTAGAAGCTGCTAAATCTGTTATCCTGATTGTGTTTCCACAACACTTGAATTGTTTCTTTCTGGCTACTTGCAATATTTTTTCCTTGACCTAGAAACTCTGGAATTTGGCTACAACATTCCTAAGAGTTTTCCTTTGGGGATCTCTTTCAGGAGGTGATTGGTGGACTCTTTCAATTTCTATTTTACCTTCTGGTTCTAGAATATCAGGGCAGTTTTCTTTGATAATTTCTTGAAAGATGATGTCTAGGTTCTTTTTGATCATGGCTTTCAGATAGTCCAATAATTTTTAAATGATCTCTCCTGGATATATTTTCCAGGTCAGTTGTTTTTCCAATGAGATATTCACATTATCTTCTATTTTTTCATTATTTTGGTTTTGTTTTACAATGTCTTCCAATTGGTTCATTCTAATTTTTAAGGAAGTATTTTCTTCAGTGAGCTTTTGGACTACCTTTTCCATTTGGCCAATTTTGTTTTTTAAGGCATTCTTCTCATTGGTTTTTTGGATCTCTTTTGCCATTTCGGTTAGGCTATTTTTGAGGTGATATTTTTCTTCAGTACTTTTTTTGGTCTCCTTTAGTATGCTGTTGACTAGTTTTTCATGATTTTCTTTCATCACTCTCATTTCTCTTCCCAGTTTTTCCTCTACTTCTCTTACTTGCTTCTCAAAACCCTTTTTGAACTCTTTCATGGTCTGGGACTGATTCATATTTTTCTTGGAGGCTTTGGATGTAGGAGCTTTGACTTTGTTGTCTTCTTCTGTTTGCATGTTTTGATCTTCTTTGTCACCAAAGAAAGATTCTATGGTCTTTTTTTTTGTTTTTGTTTTTTTTTGTCTTTTGTTTTGTTTTGTTTAGTTTGGTTTGGTTTTTTTTTTGCACAGTTTGCTCACGATCCCAGACAATTACTTGAGTTTTAAACTCTTTGTTAAGTTAGGGGTCTGCTTCCAGTGTGGAGAATGTACTGTGCCAAGCTACAGGGGTTTTTGCAGCTGTTTTCAGAGAAACTTATAGAGATCTTTAAGTTTTCAGTTCTTCCAAGGTTGTATCTGAGTTTACTTTCTTGAAAAATCATTGTTCCCCACTGAGATTTTTTAACAATTTGGATGCTTTAATTTGTTTTTCATTGGTGTCCAATTTGCTTAAGCCAGGATGTTTTTATTTGAAATGGCAATGAAGATTGTGTTCCTTTGTAACTGCTATTATTTATCAGCAAACAAAGCACAATATTTTGTCTCTCATTAAGCAAACAAATATCTATTTGTCTTATCTGGATTAAACACTCTATGTTCTGATTCAATCTTCCATTTCTTTTTATCACCCATTTTACAAAGTTACCCCAAAACTTTAATATTAGAACCAAAATATCTCTTCAGCAACTGCTCAGATACAGAGAAATACTGAGCTGATTGGCTGACCTAGATAAGAGTGCCAGGCACTCCTATAACCTGGAGGACAGTCACGTAGTGAGTGAGGTGAAGAAGTCCTCATGTTGTTGCCACTCATCATAGAGCAGGTGTCAGCTGTGTTGGTGTGTGGCTGCACTTGCTTTGTCCCTGTTCAACACCAGTAACAACTGAAAACACAGTGAAAAGATATGACTCTCATTCCTCTCAGACTAGAGACCCAATGGTTGGTTGCCATGGGTCATATGACAAACACGATAGAGTGCACAGTGGCAATCCACCCACCAAGTTACATGACAGGCACAAAAGTGACTAGTCAAGGGGGGTTATGCAGGGCATGAACAAAGCACTCATTACACTTTTACTTTCTTTAAAATCCTCTACATTTTTCACAGACCACCAGAAATCCTTTGATGGGCCACAAATGGCCCACAGGACATATGTTGTGGAGGTTTTCTCTATGGGAAGATGATATATGTAACTTCCAAGAACTTTATGATTACTAGAGCAGTTAGGAGTCTGAATAGATAGAAAGCATGGGTATGAGCTGATTATGTGGAATGATCTCCGAAAAAAAAAAAAAAAGAATGTAAGAGTGATAAAAAGTGATGTACTGGGAAAAAGGGAAAGGAGATGTAGATTGAGGAAATTTTTCTTACATTAAGTAGGTGCACAAGAAAGGGCTTTTATAGTGAATGGGGAAATGTGAGGAGGAAGATAATGCTTAAACTTCACTCTCATCAGAATTGGTTCAAAGAGAGAAGGATACACATCCACTCACACACACACACACACACACACTCACTCAGTCACTCAGTTGAGTATAGAAATCTAACTTACTCAATAGGAGGGGGAGGGAATAAGAGATATGCTGGAGGGTTTATAAAGGGAAAGGTGGAATGGAGGAGGCAGTCATCAGAAGTAAGATAGACTTTTGAAGCAGGTTAGGATAAAAAGAGGTAGAGAGAAATAAACAGAGGAAAATGAGTTGGAGGGAAATGCAGTTAGTTATCATAACTGTGAATGTGAATGGGATGAGCTAATCCATAGAACAGAAGAGGATAGCAGAATGAATGGGAAATCTGAATGCATAATTTTGTTGTGTACAAGAGTCACGCTTGGAACAGAAAGATAAGTACACAGAATGGAAATGAAGGGCTTGAGGGAGCAGAGTCTATTATACTTCAGCTGAAGTGAAGAGGTCAAAGGTGACAATCATGATCTTGGACAAAGCAAAAGCAAAAATAGACCTAATTGAAGGAGATAATCAGGAAAACTACATTTTGCTAAAAGGCACCATATACAATGAAATAATATCAAAAAGTTTTATAGTAAGTTTCTCTGATAAAGGCTTCATTTCTCAAATATACAGGGAACTAAGTCAAATTTGTAAAAATAAGAGCTATTCCCCAATTGATAAGTGGTCAAAGGATATGAACAGGTAATTTTCAGAAGATACAAAAGCCATCTATATACATGAAAAAATGCTCCAAATAACTATTGAGTAGAGAAAGGCAAATTAATAACGTCTGAAGTACCACCTCACACCAATCAGAAAGGACAAATGCTGGAGGGAATGAGGGAAAAATAGGTACATTAATAAATGTTTAGTGGAGTAGTGAATAGTCCAAACATTCTGGAGAACAATCTGGAACTATGTCCAAAGTGCTATAAAACTGTACATATCCTTTGATCCAGGAATACCACTACTAGGTCTATACCCCAAAGAGATTTTTTTTTAAAGGAAAAGGACCTATATGTACAAAAATATTTATAGCAGCTGTTTTTGTTGTAGTAAAGCATTGGAAACCTAGGGAATGTCCATTAATTGAGGAATGGCTGAATGAGTTGTGGCATATGATTGTGATTGAGTACTATGGTACTATAAGAAATGATCAAGAGGGTGGTTTTAGGAAAGAAATAAAAAACATAACAAGACTCCTATGAACTTGTGCAAAGGGAAATGAGAATAACTAGGAAATCATTGTGCACAGTAACAACAATGTCATAATGATGATTAACTGTGAAAAACTTGGCTACTCTGATCAATACAGTGGTCCAAGACAATCCCAAAGTGCTCATGATGAAAAAAAATGCTATCCTCTTCCACAAAGAGAACTGATGAACTCTGAGTGCAAATTGAAGTATAATTTTTCCTGCTTTTTTATGATATGGATAATATGGAAATATGCTTTGTATAATTTCATATGTATAACTGATAATTGTTTGCCTTCTCAGTGGGTGGGGGAGGGTTAAGAAGGAGAGAATTTGGAACTCAAAATTTAAAAAGAAAAGGTTAAAATAAATAAATAACAAATATTTTAAAATACAATTTGGAAAAGTTTAACAAAATAAATAAAAAAATACAATGCCTGGACAATGTTAATTTGTGTTTTTTTAAGTCAATATGCAGCCCACAGGAATTAAGGTTAATGGCCCCCATTTCTATTTGAGTTTGACTCCACTGACCTAGAGCACTGAGACCTCAAATTATTTTCCTGTTATTTTGAATCCAAATGGGTCAGAGGCTAGACTTGAATAGAAGTTTGTGTGGCTCTGAGGCTAGCTGCAACATAAAGGAATAGTGGACAGAGAAATAGATTCATAGCCATAAAGATTTTATTTCATTCAAGTCCAGCCTCTGACCCATGCTGGCTGTGGAATACTGGGCAACTTATTTAACCACTCATCATTCTAAGTAACTGTTTAAGACCAAAACTTGCAAAGAAGTCTTTGGCCTGTTTATAGTAGAGTTTCTTCAGCTGAAAGTTCATAATACCAGGGAAATCATACCTCCTATAACTGTCCACATGTATAATTTCTACTTAAGGAACAAGAAACAATTACCATTGATCATAGACAGTAAATTATCTTTAGCCTGTGATATTATGCCCAACTGCTGTTGTTGTGTTTGTTTGTTTTTTATCATTTATTCATTCCTTCATTCATTTTTAATCTGTTTATTTGTTTGTTTATTTACTTCTTCCCCTTATCCTATGATGAGAGGTTGATATTATGGTCTATAGTGGCATTAGATACCTGAGCAGCAAAGGCTAACATATTATCATGTCCCTGTTCTTAGTTTTTGCAACCTTCAAGTCTCCAACTAAATGTTACATTTTTTTCTTTCTATTTTCAAACTTCTTGATTCTATTTTCAAATCTACATTTGTTTCATTTTTGCTCATCAGTTTCTAATTGACCTCTCCAGCTTTTTTTTTGCAGTTTCATTTTGAATAAAATGTGGTTAGATTCTAGAATGTCCACATTATTGCTTTGCTTTTTCCTGAAATAACAGTATTTCCTAACCCCAATTCAGCAACACCCAGTATTTTCAATTCCTGTTATCTTTATCAGTTTTATTTGCGATATGCCTCCAATCAAACAAACAAAATTAATAATGCGTAATTCTGAGTAATCTTCTTTACATGGTACAGTTGTGTAAAATATTTGGGTCAATTAGCTTAGTTCATTACAGAATACAAAGAAGGACAAATAATATTAGCATTTCATTCCTCTTACAAGCAGTAAGCTTTATTGAGGAAAAAAAAAATTGTCCCAAATTCTAAAGTCATATTCATAAATCCAGTCAGATTTCTTACATATTTAAGATGTGCTGCCAAAAATGGAATCAGGCAAAAGAACATGGTGGCCTAGTCATGCATCACTGCTAACAGAAAAATCTATAGTGCTTTTCCTTATTCACTATGTTTATTGTTCATTTGACCTTATCATGTCTAACTCTTCATGACCCTACGGACCCCATGTCTATGGACAGTATGGTCCATGGGGTCATGAAGAGTTGGACATGATATGGAGTGTTTTTTTTGTTGTTGGTTTTTTTTTGTGTTTTTGTGTTGTGTTTTTTTTTTTTTGGCAAAGATACTGGAATGGTTTGCCATTTCCTTCTCCACTCATTAAATATGGCTTAGCCTTATTATAGTCATTGATTGTTCTAAACCTCCTCTTTTCCAGCCTCTCACATCGCCCACTCCACTCCCCACTTAATTGAGGATTGTACCTAGTAATTTACTAAGAAAAATTATGATGTTTGCTGAGGGCTCCCTTTTTCACTCCTTCACTACGTCTCAAAATCATCCTCAATGCCCCTCTAGTCTATGATGAAGAGAAGGCTCTTCTTCTCATGCAGGCTATCCCTTCTACATAACCTTAATCACAGCCCCTCTCATTTTCACTGGAATATTGCTCCCACAATCTTAAATCCCATTCTCTCTCTCTCTGTGTCTCTCTCTCTCTACCTCACTGTCTCTGTCTCTCTCTCTGTGTCTCTGTCTCTGTCTATCTCTCCTCCTTCCTCTCCCTCTCCTTACTCTTTTTCCTCTGTTTCTCTTTTTGTAATCTTAAATTACTGACTACTATCTACTGACTTCTTCCCTACTGCCAGTAATTGTGTTAAGGTCACCTCATTTTTAAAAATTCCTTACTTAACTGTACCAATTCCCAAATCTATCATCCTTATCATCCTCTCTCTCTCTCTGTGTTTCTCTTTCTGTGTGTCTATCTCCCCTTCCATAGACAAAATCCTAGAAAAAAAAAGTGCTGTATTCCCATTGCCTCCACTTTTTCTCTTCTTACTCACTAACTCTTTCCAATATGACTTCTGACCTTATCACTTAACTCAGTATTCTCACCAAAGTTATCAAAAATCCTTATTTGCCAGATCTCATGGCCTGTAATCAGCCCCAATCACTCTAGACCTCTCTGCAGCATTTGCCAATTTGCCATTGCTAACCACCATTTTCTCCTGTAGACTTTATCTTCTCTAAGGTTTCCTGACACTATTACCTTTTGGTTCTCCTTCTATCTGTCTCACCACCACTCCTCCACTTCCTTTGACTGATCGTAATTTATATCACATCTCATATATCACATCTCATGGGCATAACTCAAGACTCCTCCCTGTATCCTTTTATCTTTTCTTAATATACTCTCAATAATCTCATAATTTCCTTGACATTAAATTATTGTCCTGATATAGATGAATTTCAAATTTCATTTTCCAAGTTTAGTCTCCTGAACTTCAGTTCCACATAACAGACTGACTACTAGACATTTCCATTGGGATGCCTAATAGGTGTCTCAAAATAAACATGTACAAAAGAGAATATGTTATCTCCCCTCCACTCTGACCCAACCCTGAAATTCCTTCTTTGAATTTGACATCCTGTACTGTACAGACAAACTGGGCTTCTATTCAGCACAGACAACTTTCTAGCTCCCATCTCCCTGCCTTGGAAAAGACTGGCACTTATGCCTGAAATGTACCTACTTCCTCATTACCACCTACATATTAAGATTTCTAGTTGACCCTAGACAACTTACTTAACCTTGTTTACCTCAGTTTCTTTATCTGTAAAATGACCTGGATAAGGAAATGGCAAACCACTCCATTATCTTTGCAAAGAAAACCCAAAATAGGGTCTAAAAAAGTTGGACAAGATTGGAGTGACTGAACATTTGTCCCAGGTAATGTAAAGCTAATCTTCTATATAACCCTTTATTTATGTCATAGCATCAGGGGCCTTTTGATTCTATAACCATACATAATTAGTATGGCTCAAAGCCTTGAAAGCTAAGGTTGATGTTGGATCCTGCAAAATCTTTTATAAGCTCTGTAAATATGGAAAACCATATATGAGATTTTTGCCTAAATTATAGTCTCAAAATCAAATTCATTTCTTTTTCTCTTTAAAATTATTTTTATTTTGTTTTTGCTGTTGATGTCTTCTATTTTTATTTCTATTGAAAAATGTGTACTCAGATATATAAATAAAAGCAAAGGAAAAGAAAAATAACAAAAAACAAGAATTCAAAATGAAATAAAAACAAGAAATTGTAAATATTTGGACATGCATTTTTTCTTTTTACTCATTATCTCTATCTTTAAAATAAGTGTTTTTACTCTTACACAATAGCACTCATCCTGTCCTTGTTTTTTATAATTACTTTTGATTTCCTCTAGTGTATCTAAAACAAAGATTTGTTACTGTTATTGGCCTTAATACAAAGTTATAGTCAGTATGTATATTGTTCTTACAATTATGCTTTCCCCACTATGAAGCATTTCATGTCTTTTTATAGTTCTTTAAACTCTTCACATGTATGCTTTTTATGGCATAGAAATATTCTATTACATTTATAATTTTAGCAAGTCTTGAATAAGTAGACACATGATTCATTTCTAATGCATTTGTTATTACTAAAGGAGTTTCTAGAAAATTTTCTGTATAAATAGACCTTTTTTTTCCCCTATCAACAAACTATCTGGATTATGGTCCAAGGAGTAGAACCACCAAGTCAGAGGATATGCAAATTTTGTAACTCTCATTTTATAATTCCATATTGCCTTTCAAAAAGGTTGCAACAATTCATACCTCCAGCAACAATTTGATAGCTTGACTTTTACTTTAGAGTATCCTTGAATATTATCTTTAATTATGTTGACAATATGATGGATATGTGGAAATTCAGAATTGTTTTAATTTGCTGATTTTTAGATTGTTAAAATTTTGCTATGTTCTTCAAAGATTGAAATTCTTCATTAAATTGTTGATATGTTGTGTTTCTACTTTAAAGAAACATATATTGTTCTCCTTTGGTCACTCGTATATTGTAGAATGACCCTTGTTATCACACATTTATGTCACTTGCTTATAAATTTTTATATATCAGACTTTTATCAGAATGTTTGATACAAAGTTCCCCTTACTCCAAACCCACCCCTAATTTCTGTCTTTCCTTTTTATTTTTGGCACATTTCTCTTTGTTGCAAAAAAAGATGTGCTTTCTCTTAAAATGTCATCAGATTAAGTTATGGCAGCTCTTAAAATTTCCTCTAAGAGAAGCAACAGAGCACAGAAGGTAGAAGGTCAAAGTTGGAGTCAGCAAGACTTGGGTTCAATTGTTGCCTCTAAAACATGCTGGCTGTCTGACCCTGACCAAATCATTAAATCTCCCAATGCCCCCAGACAACTCTTTTAAACATTAGGAATCACAGTCAAATTGTTGATCTACATAATTTCCCCCTCCTTGAACTTCCCACATTGATGAATTCAATAAGTGTAGCTGCCTACCCTACTACCTCACTTGCCTATAATTGTTCTCTAACTTTTTTTTAATAGTGTATGTGAAGATATCTTTTAAATAGTCCTTTTACTTTGGGATTTATTGTTTCATATGGTGTTAATTATTCTGTTCCCATTTCTCCCCAAACTGTTATCCAATTTTCCCTACAATTTTAGCTGAATAATGAATACTTTAACTAATGTTAAATGTTCTTCTATAGAATACAAGCTTGTTATTGTCCAACTTATTCAAATGATCTACTTTTTTAAATTGATTAGCCAATACCATAAATTTGTCATATTTACTGCATTACCAATAATTTGAAATCTGGGAACATAAGTCTCTCTACCTCCTCCCCCCTTAATTTCCCTTGATATTCTTAACCTTTGGTTTTTCCAAATGAATTTTGATATTATCTTGGCAAAACTTGTCTTGAGGGAAAGTTTCTTAAGTTTAATAATTATGTGCAATGATTTTTTTTTATTCAAACAAATGTTTCCTATTTTTTCACAAAGTCACTTTCAAAAAGATAAAATTTATTTTGTGACTCAGGAACCTTCCTAACCCATTTGCCTCATGATTTTAAAAAACTAGAATAACAACAAAAATGTGATAGTTTGTGGAGACATTGTCAATATGGCTAAATTTGATGAAAGATTTGGGAGATGGACTATGTTTTATGAGGAATAGCAAGGAAGCAAGTGTCATTGGATGATAAAGTATGTAGAGAAGAGTAAAGTGTAAGAAGACTGGAAAGATAAGAAGAGCCCAGGCTATGAAGGGTTTACAAACCTTGATAGGCATCTCTGTCTGCATATATCATCAGCATCACAAAATTAGCACATACAAAGTGGAAGTCATCATTTTTCAATCTAAAACTTTCCCCTCTTCCCAACTTACTTATTTCTGTTTAAAGTCCATTTTCAAGACTTCTGTCATCTTTAACTTTTGCCTATTTCAGTCCCTATTACTTTCACTACTATAGCTTCCAAATCATGTTATTTTTCTCTCTCTCCTTGTTTGCACAGCTATTTCAAGAGCTTGTTACTCTTCCCCTGGACTACTATAATAATCTAAAATTCTTTTTGCATCCATTCTCCCTCTCATAATCCATCCTTCAGAAAGATTCTAAAACATATACTTAATGCATATCTTTAGATGTGTAAGTACCATGCCCAAAGAATCCATTAGTTCCCCAAGGCCTAAAGTACACATAAAATATACAGTCCTTAACCTGTTATTTAAAGCCTTCTAAAATCTAGTTTTGACCAACTCTTCAGATTTATTTCTCTGGAGAGGATTCTGGGAAGATGGTGCAGTAGATAAGAGAAACTTTGGCTCTCCAAACTTCCTCCACAAAAAAAGACAGAACATCCCCTCATAACAGTAGAAATAAACATGGGGTAAAGCAATTTTTCTCCTAAGAAAATTTGAGAAGTCCCTAGGAAAGACTCAACCTCCAGGGTCAGAGGCTCAGCCTGAGTGAAGTGCAAACAGCTCTAGGCCAACTCTGCAGAATCAACAAACAACAAGCTCTGGGGACAACTGGGTTGAGAGACAGCCCCAGCCTTAAAAACTTTCATTTTGTGCACAGTGTCTGTGGACAGTGTGGGGGTCTGATGACTAAAGACCTTCCATTTCTGAAGGATGCCAAACACAACTGTGCTGACCAGATGCCTCCCAGGCTGTGGCTGTGGAGAGAAGGAGCTATCATAACCCTGGTGAGTGTAGCAGTGAGGGGTGGGGATCCTATTGGCTCTGGGCACTTGCAGGAGAGCAGAGTCCCTGATTTCAGTTCCAGGGCAGAAAGGACAGCAGTAGTTTGCAGCCACTGGAGAGACCACAGGGAGCAAGATTACTTGTGGGACAGTGTGACCATGAGGCCTAGCCATGGCTTCGGAGAGCAGAGGAGAGCCCAAGGTTGGGGCCCAAGACAGACCTCAGAAAATAACAATAAGAAGGGCCTGAGACTTGAGGCATAATTTTTCATACCTCGTGACTACAATTTGATTACACAAATAGCTGCTAAAAACAAAATAAAACAAAAAATAAATACATAAAAATGAGTAAGTAAAGGAGAAAGAACCCAACCATAGATAGTTGCTATGGGGATAGAGAAGATATAGGTTCATATTCACAGGAAGATAATAGAGCTTAAAAAACACCCCCTTTTTCAATGAGAAACATCTAATGGTCCTTGGAACAAAAAAGAATTCTTAGAAGAATTAAAAAAGGATTTTAAAAATGAAATAAGAGAGATTGAGGAAAAATTAGGGGAAAAAAGAGCAATTCAAGAAAATCAAGAAAATTCTGAAAAGAATGTCAACCAATTTGAAATAGAGAATCAACAACTTAAGGAAGAAAATAATTCCTTGCAAACTAGAATTGGTCAAGGGGAAGCTAATGACATTCTAAGAAACCAAGAAATCATAAAACAATCAAAAAATGAAAAAATAGAAGAGAAAGTGAAACATCTCATCAGAAAAACAATTGATCTGGAGAACAGATCGAGGAGAAACAATATAAGAATAGTTGGATGAAGAAACAGGTCCATGGTGAATTAACTTCCTTAATATTACAAAGCACGATGTGAGAGAAATCAGAGTTAAACCCACATTGAATCATATACTTTCTCCCACTCCTCACTATCAATTTTGTACGTGTGAAATTCTTTGATGTAATTAAATCAGATTCATAGATGTCGCAAGCTTATAGCTTTTCTACGTGACTTCTTCCAACAACATTCTCATGTTACTTTATAGTCACAGGCAGAGCCAAGACTAGAAGTAAGTCAGGTAAGCAGCTGCTTTAGGTATAACAGTGTAGATGAAGCACAAACAGAACACTTACAATATAACTTTTTATGGCTGCACATACATTTAATAATCAAAGATTTTCTCTTCTACAGAGTTAGCTATTCATCTAGTGATACAACAACTTGGAAGTCTTACAATGAATACTGAAAACATGTTGTGTACAGTAACAGAACATAGTTTAAAAATGCTTGGCATGGGGATAGGAATGTCAGTATTTTCAATCTTTGCCTTGGGCTCACAAATGCTTTGTCCTAGTTCTGCTTAAGAATACAAGAAAGCATTTAAGGTGCTTTCTGTCATATTAATTTAGGCCACAGTAGAGGAACTTTTAACTGTGAGAAAGATTAATACAGAGAATAATGCAAGTATGAATAGAATATGGATCAGAAGCCAAGGATAGAAATCATGGACCTAAGACCTGTTGGATTAATCATTGAACACACACACACACACACAACACACACATACACACATAAAAATATGTACATACGCACATACACATATACATATATACACATAATGAATATCCAAATATATTTACATATACATAAATACATTTTAAATATAATTTTTTTTAGATAGTATCAAAGGCAGAGTAAAAACAAATCTTTTCTTACTCATGACACATTAGACCAGGAGTTCTTAACCCAAGGTGCATGAATTTTTTTTAGTTGTTAACTGTATTTCAACATAATCCACTTCCTTTATAATCCTATATATTTTATTTTATGCATTTAAAACATTGTTCTGAGAAGTAGTCCATAGTCTTCACTAGATTGCCAAAGGGGTCAATGATACACACACATAAAGTTTAAGAAATTCTATCCTAGCTGTTTCAGTACGGTTTCCGACACAGGAATATCAGATATCACTAGAAAGAAGTATTTTATTTCTGTATTTGGTAATTATCTTCGAAGTTCTTCATACTACTTTTTGGTCTAACTGGAAAAAAAGGTTCCTAGCTGTCTTGAACTCAACAAGACAGAGTTCTCATTAAAACACGCTAAAAATCCAAATCTTGCTAAGTAAGATGCTAAGTGAACAAGGGTTCAAAACAGTGAACTAATATGCTACTCTTATTCTCATTTTTTTCAGTTCATTTCTTTTCCATATTTTACAGTGCCACGATATAAGTCCAGTGATTGAGCCACAATGGTCTATGATTAAATTGACAGGGATAGCTCACAGGACAGCCATCTGTTTTACACACTCAGCTAAGAGGCTTAAAATTCTATATTTAATACTACAACCAGGACACAAAGCAAGCACATACATAAGTAGCCATATGTATGTGTGTATATGTATGTGTGGGTGTGTTGGTGTTGTGTGTATAGCATTTGTCAGAAATTAAAGTGAATTCAAAACAAAGGTGTCCATAGTTCCAAATATGCTCAAAGCTTCCATATTTGAGTAAAAACCTATTCTTCTCAACAAGAGCTACAACAGAGGCATGGGTAAACTCACAGGAGTCTTACAGGTGGCAAAGTTTTGTTGTTTTATTTTCTATATCTTTGTATCTCTAAGGGTTTCCCTCTATACGTATAACTCTCTAAGTGTGCTTTTCTTATCTAATCAAAGCCAAGATTAATTTTTTTTTGTATTTCCAAATTTCACATGTCACTTCTGAAAAAGTAGGTTAATGAGTTATATTTCTCATATGCAATCATGCATAAGAGCTTGGTGAATGAATGAACAAAAATAAAGCGCAGTTGGATTGCCCTCTCAATTTTTTATTTTATTACAAATTATTAGAGGAAACCACTATTCAATATTCAGGTGCCTGAAAATTAGAATTTTTCCTTGGGCCAAATTCTCAGACATTTTATTTTTCTTGTTAAAATTTAGATTCTTCAACACAGGATTAAAGCATCATATAATTAGACTGTGAAATATGTTAGAAGGTATCTAATCCAACCCTCTCATTTTACAGATAAATATTCTAAGACCTAGAGATATGAACTGACTCACCCAGGGTCACACAGATGGTAGAATCCAGAATTCAACTCAGATCTTCTAAAGTTTGCATACAGATTTCTATCACTATCATACTACATTCTAATTTCAAGTTTCAAATGACCATTTTATAAATCTGAGATCTGGATAAGGAAAATTCAAAATTAATTTGCCCTTAAGTTATATGTTTAATTGGACATTTTTCAAAGAAAGAAAGATATATAACAAATACACTTCCTACATTATTTGTTAATGAACACATATTATAAGTTTCATACTGACAACTGCATTACCTAATTTTTTCACTAAAAACTCATTTACTCTTATTTTAGCCAAAATTCTAATTATCTGTGTTGAATGCAGCTGCTGACCTTGCCTGATCCTAGAGCTACAAATTGTCTGAAGGCAATCAAAACCTTTTAAGAAAGAATATGGAATGTAGACATCAGAAGGAGCTGCCTGATTTTGATTACAACTGACTCTATGATTGGAGCAGGTCCAAACTGGTTTCCCAGTTTCTGCACCTAGAGCTGAGCCTGCTGTTCTGACCAGATGTCATCCCTCCCTCCCAGTCTCCCCTAGCTTTCTTTATGGACTTTAAGTTGTTATGCAAAATAACTTATGTAACAACTTCTCCAAGCTGAGCCTCCCGTGAGACTCCTTCCCTGTTGAAAAGTATTTAACCCTGTCCCACTCTGTGTGGTGGCCCTGAATTGCAATCCCTTTGCCTCCATTAAAAACCCTAGTTTTTGCTACACTGGTAGTTTTCTTTATTTCAGGTTGGCATTTGGTCTCTAAATCCATAAGAGATCAAAATTATGAAATGAGAGAGAGTGGACATGAGAGAAATAGTCACATTAGCAACATCAATGACAGCTGAGAGAAATGAGGAAGTAAGGGGGAAAAGACAAATTCAATTTCTAAAATAAAAAAAGAGAAAAACATTCGATTTTTGGAATACCTCATTCTATGAAGATTCAGGTTTCACTGAGGGCCACAGTGAAGGGGGTTTTGCTCTTGTACCATCCGTATCTTTTCACTGCATGAGAAACTAAGAAGACACAAAAGATCACTAGCTCTGGACTTAGAGAATCTCAAATCAAATCCCATCTAGGGATACTTACTACCCATATGTCCATAGATAGACTAGTTACTTAAACTTTCTGAGTCTTGGTAAATGGGGTGATTATGTCATCAAATTTTTTATGACCTAGTGGTCGTCTCACACATGCCTCATAATACTAAGAGCAATCCTGGACCAGCCTGGCAGGAAGACCACAAATTAATGGACAATGGTACTAACTTGTTAGATTTTTCAAAATTAAATCATTTTGAATCATTAAATAATTTTCATTGGGAATTGGAAACACTATATTTAGGCTCTAACACATCAGTCCCCAAAATGACCTGTATGGAATTAGAAACGATACCTAATGAGAAGAAATTGAGAAAAGTTGTTGCAGACCAAGAATTAGACCAGACCAAGTTCATGCCAAATAAGTCTATGCTGGAGACAATACAAACTTGAAAATATCAAGAAATTATTTTATAGGATATCTCAGCAAAGAGTCCAAAAGAATGGGGAAAATCATTGATAGTATTGCTATTTTCACAAAAGTAATGCAGAGACTGTTAATAACTGACAAATATGCTTGCTTCCTCATCTCTTAAAATCTTTATGGGAATAAGAATCATCTAGCTATATCTCTCTTTATATACATACATACAAATTCACGTGTGTGTGTGTGTGTGACAGAGAGAGAGAGAGAGAGAGAGAGAGAGAGAGAGAGTGAGAGTAAATTATGTGTTTAGAATCAAATGGATTCTTGTTGTTTATTGTTACAATAAAGGCATTTGACTATGCAGTACAAAATATAACATTAAGGGCTCTCCTCCTACAAGAACTTTCATTTCATTGTTAATATCATTAAATATTTCCTGATAAATGTGACCATAAAGCTAGCTCTGTTGAAGAAAACTCTGATTATTAATATCAAATAAGGTACATAGCAAGGAGAAACAGGATCACAAAAAGTGTTTTATTATAATCAAGGAGTATTTCCAACACAAGGACTAAATAGGAAATGATTACCAAGGTCTTCCACATCCACCTTATTTGTTAATGAAAATGTATTGATTACAAATGAAACCTAAAAAATTAGGAAGACTTTCCAGTTTGATTCATGATTACTCAAGAGAATTTGCCCTAACAATAAATACTAAGATAAAAACAGATGGATGAAAATATCCTATTGTAGAAAATACCTTGGCAGGTCTATTGAATTAGTATATCACAGTAAACACGATTAGTATAATCATTACAAAGAGTTCATCAGTTGGGCTCAGAATTAAGTAGTATGAAGAGATCAGGCTAGACTATTCTAGAAACATCAAAAGACCTTAAATGATGCCAAGCTGCTCTTTGATAAATAATAATAATGATAATAATAATAATAATAATAATAATAACAACACAAATATTTTACATGTGATGCTGTATAGTTTCAATTTTGTAATCTGGAATCTATGATGAATCAAAGCTGTGGGCAAGCTAATAGACAATTGATATATTCATGGTGGATAGAAGTATTCTCCATAATTTCCCCAACAATATCCTCATTATGTACAATATATGACATAAGAATTTTATCCAAGAAACATATGATTGAAAAAGGAGGTGAGAAAATGAAAATAATAATACCATTTATGCAGTACTTTACAGGTACAACGTATTTTACAAATGTCTCTCTCTTTTCATCCTCCTTAAAAAACTTGGGAGGTAGGTGCTATTATTCTCCCTATTTTGTAAATGAAAGAACTGGAGCAAACTGAAGTTAATTGACTTGCCCAGGGGCACACAGCAAGTAAGTATCTGAGACTAACTTAAAACATGGTCTTCTTAACTCCAGGTTGATCATTTTATCTGTCATGACCCAAAACTGCCTAATAACAGCTAGCCACATTTATATAGCACTTTAAGGTTTTCAAAGTATTTTGCATGTATTAACTCATTTCATCTTTACAAAAACTCTCTAAGGTACATGCTATTTATTATTCCCATTTTACAAATGAGAAAACTGAGTCTGAAAAGGATGAGTGACTTGCTCAGCATCACAAAGTTAATAAGGGTCTATGGCAGGATTGAATCCAGGTCTTTCTGACTCCAAATTCCAGCCTCTATCCCTTGTGCTCCTTAGTTGTCTCTAAAAATAAGTGGTTAGACTACAAAAAAAAAAAAAAAAAAAGAAAAAGATAAACAGGTCAAATGTTGATCTGGTACTCACAAAAAGTAAAAAGACCTCAAGGAAGGCCTCTAATATCTTTAAAGAATACTATTAGCGCATTCTTGGTCAACATAGACAAAAAAAAATCACAAAAAATATGAAGACGTAGATGGACTATCATCTGTACCGCTGGAGGGAATATTCATAATGAATATACCAGATATACAATGAATTATTATATATTTAATATATTATTGATATTTGCTGTAGATTTACACATTTCACATTACATGTTGATGGAATGGTATTGAATTACTGGGAACAAGCAACATTTTTTGACATGATTTTATTTTGAGAAAGCAAACACCACAGCTATGTGCTTGTACTTACACTAGACTGATTAAGAACATCAGATCATGACCAAATGAAACTGGAATGAACTAGTTGCTCTACATTTAGTTACTTCTCTGTCAGTTCAGTACTCGCTAAATTCTATGCACAAGCTATTTCATTGTTCTCTTATTTTTTTTAAATCTGTGATTATTAAGAATATTTGTTTTGTAAATCTATGATTATTAAGAATATACATGTGTATGGATATGTGTATACATGTATATGTATATGTAATACATGTATACGTATACGTATATGTGTATGTAATACATGTATACGTATACGTATATGTATATGTAATACACACTTCCAAGGAAACATGCAAAAGTTGTAACCCTTGAAGACCACACTTCAACAACTGTTACAAATATTTCAGTCATTATCAATGTGGGGGGTTAAAAAATATGAAGTCATTCAAGTCAAAAATGAGACAAGATCAGTTGCACCTAAGCACAAAGGAGAAGTGTGGTTGAAAATGAAAAAAAAAACATACATATGTATGTGTATATATA